>NW_028327171.1:60416343-60717843 GCF_987537825.1 Furipterus horrens | reverse complement strand
AGTTAACTCTCTGGAGTCTCATTAAAAAGGGGACAAATCCCACTCATGAGGGCTCCACCCTCATGACCTAATCGCTTCCCAAAGGCCCACCTCCTAACATTAGGTTTTCAACTTATAAAAAATTTTTTTGATGAAGGAGGGAAGGTGGGGTGACATGAACATTCAGACCATAGCAAAGATCCAGGAAAAAAATGGAATATATATTCTCCGCTCTCCCCACCCCAGCAGCAACACTCCCTCCCAAGTGGTGAGCACATGCAGACACACGCATGTGTGTGCATGCACGCACAGAATAAGACACAAGAAAACAAAGAGCCCTTTTGTGGATAAACACTAACACAATGTTTTGTATGAAGAGTGAAATTCCTGCTTTGTGGTTGCAGCTTTGCTCTTTCCTGGGCCTTCTGAGTTCAGAATTGCTGGAGCTGGCAATGGCAAATCCAACAGGGGGAAATTAGGTAGAGAAAACAACTCCTTGTGTTTCCTCCTAAAAATACATATAAAGGGAACATATAAATGGAAGAAAATACAGAAATACATATATATTTCAAAAATTGAAAATCACTGCAAGATCAACCATTAGTGCAAATGAAAAATTTTAATTTATCCTAGTTCTTACATAGATACCTTGTACCATGAAAAACTACTTCCATTAAAACCCTTTATCGCTTTTCCACCTAACTAATCCTTGTGACTTTCCCACTTTATCACATCCAATATTCTTTCAGATAATGAATCTATTTTAGAGTTACTTATTTTATACTGTTAAACATATTTTTATATTTGCACAGAATCAATCAAGATAAATTAGATAGTAACAAATAATTTCAAGATATCAATGGCTTAACATGATATGTTTATTTCTTACTGAAGTTATGTGTTCAATGGGGTCAGTAGGGGGCTCTGTTTATCATGGTCACTCATGAGTCCCTGCTGCCCAAGACTCCTCTCGACATGTGTTTCTAGGATCACAGAAGTCATAATGGTGTCTGCTCAAATGCATATTATGTTTGCTCTATACTTTTTTTCCTAAATAAATTTTGCAGATTTTTAAGTTAAAAAAAACAAAACAAAAACAAAAAATCCCTTTATTGCAAAGAGTGGTACTAAGAGCACCAGATCGCTTGAGACTCAAACAGGCACATAAACTGCTGGGTTTAATGCCAGAAACTGATGAGGAGGGTGAAAAGTCAAAAATGAAAAAGAATACTTTATTTAGTCTTTAAAGAACATTCACACACATTTACCACACTAAAGAATGGTCTCACTGAGAAAAATAACCAGCGAGGGAACACTGAGCTAGGAATTTCATGCATGCAAATGGCGAATTTCATGCATGCAATGGCCTGCATGCAGAGGATGCTGCTCAGGCTAATCCTGCACACAGATAAGAAGATTCCTCTGCATGAGCCAAGAGAAGAGGGAGAGAACTGCTTGGTTAAGAAAGGGGAGATGGTTTTAAAAGCCACAGAGAACATTGTAGAACAAACAGAAAATGGGAAGGAGAAACACACATTGGGAAAAAAAAGTTTGAAGAGAAATTTGGCATTTACAAAGAGGAAGATATTATATGGGACTCAAAGAAGCAGTAATGATTAAAAAGGACAGTTTATACAGAGAAAAACAAGGAGCCACATTTATCAGGCTGAATTATCTTTAATAAAAGTTTAATAAAGCATATGGGCAAGTCTACATTAATTCTGAATCTTAGAAAACTTTCTTCCTACTACAATGCAGACAAGAGACCTGGAGGTTAGAGTGAAATCTTTCAATATTACACAGCAGGAGACACACAATTTCCTCCCTGCGCCCTACGCCCCCCAAAATTAGAAAAAAATTAGAAAGAAGTTGTGGATATCCTGTCATACTTAATGTAATGCTTCATTTCCCTTACCAGAGGAAGCATAATGAAGACCTCCTGTGACAATTAAAAAAGGGTACTTTTTTAATACTGCCATTCTTATGACAGTCAGTTAACCTTTTGGAGCAATCTGTTGGAAAAAGGCCTGTTTAGTTTTAAGTTTCTTATAGGCAG
Source organism: Furipterus horrens (assembly GCF_987537825.1). Classification (NCBI taxonomy): domain Eukaryota; kingdom Metazoa; phylum Chordata; class Mammalia; order Chiroptera; family Furipteridae; genus Furipterus; species Furipterus horrens. Next base: position 60,715,808 of record NW_028327171.1, on the reverse strand, counting down.
AGAATGTATATTCTGTATTTCTACTAAGTACCCAAATCCAATCGAATATTCTGCCTGGTATATATCTAAAGACATATTAATTCAATAAGAAAGGAATTTTAAAACTTTTTTGGACATAAGGTCAGATTTATAGAAAAGTTACAAGCGCAATACAAAAACAAAAACAAAAACAAAATCCCATATACCTTTCACCCAGATTCCCCAGGTGTTAATATTTTGCACAGACACATTTGCTTTTTCATTCTCTCTCCTCTCACCCTCTGTCTCTCCACACATACTATATACATATTGAAAATATATTCATGTTTCCTAAAAACAAGGATATTCTTATACATAAACATACCACACCTATCAAAATCAGGAAATTAAAAATGATCCAATACCACAGACCCTTTTCAAGCGCCTCCCCTTCCCCCCAAATTGTTCTAATCATGATCTTCATAGAAAAAGAAAATCCTGCTAGTGCACTGTGGCCAGCTGGCACTTCCTCTCAGTCACCCCTAGTCTGGAATAGTTCCTTTGGTCTTTCTTTGTCTTACACATCTTTAACATTTTTTAAAAATGTCTTTCAATTTGGGTTTGTCTAATGTTTCCTCATGATTAGATTCAGATTATTCATTTTGTGGCAAGACTCTTCACAGAAGTGATATTGTTTTACTCAATACACACATTAAGAAGCACAAGATGTTGATTTGTTTCCTTACTGGTTAACTTTGAGTATTTCATTAAGGAGCTGTCTGCCAGGTTTCTCCAATGTAAAATTACCCATTTTCCCTTTATAATGAATAAGGATCTTGGGGGGGGGGGGTGTTAATTTTCCTTTAAACAAAGCAGTACTGGAATGAAACATGTGTTTTTAAACATACAATAAGCAGAAAAATACAAATGAATCAAGAATAATTCAATAAAATTAGAATATATTTTAAAATTAGAACTGATTTAAAGCATCATGTACTAATTTATTAAATCATATAGTATATTCTATTTTTAATAATGGTCTTAAAATTTCTTTTTCTATAGAGACCAAGTCTGGCTGAAAGAAATAAATTGGTAATAAGTGAAAAAACAAAACCCAGTTCATTAAAATGTATGTGAAAGTGTTGAATAGAATGGTAATACTTTGGAATGGCTATAAGCATTAAAAAAACACTGAAAACATATATTCTGTGCATTTACGAGGAAACTGTGTTACACTGTTTCACATGAAAAGATCAACAGACTATTAAACATTGCTGACTCTAATATATGAGGTAATATAATTGATTCATGTGGACTATTCATATGACCATCATTGGGGCTTTGGAAAACTGTATTTAAAAGAAAAATCTATGACCACATATTGTGCTGGATGGTCCTCAAAGAATCAGTATTAAGATTCAATGAAATGTTTCCAACTGTTGGATTCCCCATCAATCCCTCTAATGTGCTGCTGACATCATTCCCAACGAACCAGTGGGCATAGGGGAATTGGAAGTAAAAATAAAAATAATGAAATAAAAGTTAAATTAAAAATCAAAATAAAATAAATGTTTAAAATAAAATTAAAAAATTCCAGATCTGAGGGTTTTTTTTTTGTTTTGTTTTTTTAATCCTTACCAGAGGATATGTTTATTGATATTAGAGAGAGAGGAGGGAGGGAGGGAGGGAGAGAGAAAGAGAGAAACATAGATGTGCGAGAGAAGCACTGATTGGTTGTCAGTTGCCTCTGATACATACCCCAACTGGGGATCAAACCCGTAACCTATGTATGTGCCCTGACCCAGGAGGGAACCCGCAATTTTTTGGTGTATAGGACAACGCTCCAACCAACTGAGCCACTCAACCAGGATCCAAATCTGAGTTTTATGAACCATTTTAAAAATGGTCAAAAGAATATGAATCTGGAACTGGAGAAAGGCAGAGTAAAGAAACAATTCTATAGATTAAATCCTGATAAAGATAAATGTCATCAGGAGAAAAGTATCAAAATATAGTTGTGGCAGATGCCTGGTGAGGGGCATTTTTCCCCAGCCTTAACTAAAGTCAAAGCACACTATCAATGAGCTGAACTTGGACTTAAAATTGTTTAATAAGAGATTAAAAAAGAAGACACAGTTATGAATACAATGGCATATTCTTTTATTTTCACATACAGTCTAGCTAAAAGAGCAAGAGTACACATCAACAAAAATGAAAATAATGTTTTGGCTGAAAAACATGCATGAAACAAATCATGTTAATAGCCAGACAAGAAAGTTCGTTTTATAACTTCTGCTTCCTTTGATTCAGAGAGAAATGCAGCATGAGTTTTAAAAGTAACAAAAACTAAAATAAAATTTGAAATCTTCTGTGGGAAATTTGTTTTAAAAACTGACCCAACAGAAAAAAAAATGGAATAATCAAAAAGATTAAATTCTGGACTACTTGAGTGACATTCTTTCACATATACTCCCAAAATTGTTCTGTGTTTCTGGGATGAAAAAGATTGTCATGTCTCCAACAACAGTAAATTGATGTTCCTTGAAATAAAAGTCAGTTTCTGCCTTTAAAATTATATGCCTTCTTTGAGGAAATTCTTATGCCTTGTAGCTTTTTTTTACATTCTGGACAATTAAATGGATTCAAGTAATAAATTATGAGATACCATGGTAAGGGTAAGCAACCTGAAAGCATCTGCAATATACGTACATATTCAATGTGAAAATTTTTCCCTTGCATTCAATTTTTAAAAATTCAGTCTGATATGCTATTGTGCTGTTTCAAACGATACCTTCAAGTCAATGATTTCTTTCGGCTGCAATAAAGAAGATAAGGCAAGAAAAATGCTGCAGCGCCATCTCCTGGAAGGACATTCAAGAAATCCCGTAGTTCTAGTTCCACCGCGACAACTGACAGTGTTTCTGTTCACAGGAGAGAATACCTGAGTTAGAACCAAATGTCTTTCATCCAATTCTCTTGTCACTGAACCAATTAGAAGTTAGTTCAGGTAACAAAATATTATAACTACAAAAGAAAAAAACTTTCTCTATGTCCACATCGTACTTTATGATTTTACAACTTCTTATTTATCTTTTCTAGAATCCTTTGAACTTTATTTTATATTAGCCCCATGCAATTTGGAATCTACTATTTCATTGCTAGATTATTACAATATTTTTCAATAAATTTCTGATATCTTCTAAAAAATACAATCATTTGAATACTATTTTTTAATAGCAGAACTCAGCTAATCTATAAAGATAGTTAGCTAGGACAAGAATTACTATTAATTGTTGGATAACATTTTCCTAAATCAGTTCCTTTCTGAGCTTTGCATGTTATTAATAAGCACAAAGCTGTTTCCATGACCATTTTAACTTTTCTTTCCAAACTGAAAAATAATGAGCTTTAGTTAACATTTTAAATATTAAGGAATTTAGCAAACATTTTTGTAAAGATAACTATGCAATTTTATGTTTCTATTGTTTCCAAATGCATACATGTTTCTCTCTGCTGGGAAGAGAAGGGGCGACACTTAAGAACAATGTTCCCCAATAAACATACTTCAGTGACACTCCCTGTGTGACCTTCATATGTCCATCACTTACTCTATTTGCTGAGTGACTGAAACAAATATGCTGAGGCATGTGTGCATCCATCCACAGTTATCTGTCCAATATCGAGTGACCTAAATCATCCTTTAAACAAAGGAATGATATACCCTTGCTGCTAAAAGGCAATGAATAGAGCAGCAGTGATAATGGGAAAGAGCCCTAGCTCTGGAATCAGACAGCCCTGGGCAGGGATCATACTCTTATACTACTCTCTAGTGACTTTAAGAAAGTTACTTAATCCCCTCAGTCCTAATGTCCTTATCTATCATATAGTAGTATCATTTGCTAGCTTTCAGAGTCCTTTGAGAATTAAAATATGATGCACATCTAAAATATAACAGAAACTTAATATTAACTTCTACTTTGTAACACCCAGGTTAAAAACATGAATTACCAATGTTTCCCTATCAAACCAGTTTATGAAGCCTATAAGTAGTGTCCTATATATGAAAACATTGAGTTGGGGGACCAGTGCAGAATAGTTATAAAGCCAACAAAAAAGTCTTGCTACCACCCAGTTGTCTCCTTCTAACCAGTGAGGGGCTAGTACAGGTTATAACTCCAAGACCAAAGTCAATATCGTAAACCCTTAAGAGTACCTTAAATCCTCCAGTGTGCCTAGAAAATATTCATCAAATATTAAAAACAGTGATTTATGATGTGGTATTTTAAATGATTTTTAAACTATATTTTTATAATTTACTACAGTATGACAATTTGTAATAAGCATGTGTTCATTATCAGAAAAACAGTAACAAATATTTTCTTGAAACAAATAAGCCAACTACTCATCTCTATTTTGATGGGTCTGCATTAATGCAAAGGCTCTCAGCTAGTATGATTTTGCTCTCCCCAGGGGACATCTGGTAATGCCTGGAGACATTTCTGTTTGTCCTAACTGGGACAGTGGTATTGGATATTTAGTGGGTAGAGGCCAGGGTTGCTGCTCAACATCCTAAAATGTATAAGAGACACCTACCTACACACACACACACACACACACACGCACACACACACACACACACACACAAATCATTTGGTCCAAAATATCAACAGTGCCAAGGCTGAGAAACAGTGCATTAGAGATATTAAACCCAAGCTCCTAAGCATGTAAGTCTCTGACCTCCATCTCTAACCCTACCATCTTGGAATTTTGCCTAACATTTTACTCTAGAGTTATCCCTGAACTTCTCATTCATCCCAGAATGTTAAAAACTTGGTTTACTTAAGGTCACTCAGTAAGTAGCATAGCTGGAACTCAGCTCCAATTCTCCAGGCTCCAATCCTGTTTGCTTCTCAGTGTACTACAGCTACCCACAGAAAGACCTCCCTTGAAAACAGATCTGCAGTAATTCAGAGTCTCCCCTTCAAATCAACAAATAATTACAGAATGCTTTCTATAAGAAGCATATTGCTGGTAAGGGGGTGCAACATGAAAAGTGACTAAAATACTATACCAGTTCTTGAGGTACAGGTATCTAATAAAAATAAATCACAAATAGCATGTAGTCCCATGAGCCATGCACATATATGTATGTGTACACACACAAAGATATTTTGAAGATACAGAAAAATGGAACATTTGGAGGAATGATTATGGGTAAGTTAGGGGTAGAGAGTTCATGAATGTGGACCATCAAAGGGTGAGAAGAAAACACAGGCAGTAAAATCTCGGATACTTCTCATAGCAATATTTCTTCTGATCTATTGCCTCAGGAAAGGGAAACAACAAAGAATAAATAAACAAATGGGACTACATCAAACTAAAACGTTTTTGCACAGCAAAGGAAACCAACAATCTGAAAAGACAACCCACTGAATGGGAAAACATATTCACCAATAATACATCAGATAGAGGTTAATATCCAAACTTTATAAAAAACTCATACAACTCAATGACAACAACAAAATACAATTAAAAATGGGCAAAGGACCTGAGTAGACCCTTCTCTAAACATGGCATACATATGGCCAATAGACATAGGGAAAGATGCTCAACATCACTAATCATCAGAGAAATGCAAATTAAAACCATAATGAGATACCATCTCACACCTGTCAGAATGGCTATCATCAATACATCAACAAACAAGTGTTGGCGAGGATGTGAAGAAAGGGGAACCTAATGTACTGTTGGTGGGAATGCAGACTGGTGGAGCCACTGTGGAAAGTAATATGGAGTTACTTCAAAAAATTAAAAATGGAACTGCCTTCTGACCCAATGATCCCCCTTCTGGGAATATAACCTAAGGATCCCAAAACACCAATTTGAAAGAATAGATGTACCACTATGTTCATTGCAGCGTTACTTAAATAGCCAAGATGTGGAAGCAACCCAAGTGCCCATGAATAGATGAATAAATAAAAAAGCTGTGGTGCATTTACACAAAGGAATATAATCCACAGTAAAGAAGGAAATCTTATCCTTTGCAACAGCATGGATGGACTTGGAGATTATTATGCTGAGTGAAATAAGCCAGATAGAGAAAGACAAATACCATACGATTTCATTCATATATGAATCTAATGAACAAAATAAACAAGCAAACAAAAAAGAAACAGACTCATGGAGAACAGACTGACAGCTGTCAGAGGAGAGGGACCTTGGGAAACTGGGTGAGAAAGGTGAAGGGATTAAGCAAAAATACCAGACAACAACAACAACAACAAAAATCTCACACACAAAAACAACGGTATGGTGCTTCCCAGAGGGAAGTGGGGCAGAGGGAGGTAGAAGAGGGTAGAGAAGGAAAAATGGTGATGGAAGGAGACTTGACTTGGGGTGGTGAACACACAATATAATATACAGAAGATGTATTACACCTGAAACCTATGTAATTTTATTAACCAATGTCACTCCAATAAGTTCATAAAAAATACACATAAAAAAAGGATGAAGAGTCTTGAGTAAGGTAATGATATAACTGAGGTGTGAAGATGTGGGCTATCTGCACTAAAAAGTGATCCACCAGCACAAATGATCAGTTCAAAATTATATGAGAAATTTGATGCAGGTGGGCAGGGCAATCAAACCCCTGACATTTCCATCTTCTGAAAACCAAAAATCACTCAGAAAGATGGTTAGTACAAAAAGTATGAAGTCACCTCCTCTCAATCATGAATGGGGATTTTCAGAAACACACCCTCAAATGGCTGCTGACTCTGCCTAACACTTTAAAAATCAGTTACCTCTGCTGGAAAACACAATTCCAACACTGTCAATTTCTAATATTTTATGCATACTGAAATCAATATAACCATACCCTCTGTCATCAGGCCAACACACCATAGTAAAGAACTTTTAAGAGTAAACAACCTTACATCTATTAAGTGATACTAACTCACAAGAGTAGAGAACCTGATAACCATACACCTATTAAGATTCACAAATGATTATGAATTTAATGCTGTAAAATACTGCATAATTTAGAGGCACCCAACTTTTAAATCCTTGAGAATCCTGTCATTCCTTAATACTGACTTACAACTATGATTAATAATGCAATCACCTTAATTTTCTTCTTGAAGTAAATTAAGCACTGAGATCACTAATAAAAATGCAATTGCCTTAATGAAAATTCAAATGTTTTAAATACTGAGGTTGTGAGTTTCTATGACTGTGATAATTTGTTAAGTGTTTGAAAAAATTAACTTAAAAGCATCAGCTCTATAGCTAGAAGAGATAAACGAATATCAGATGTGAAGGAGGAGCATATGAACGCTGAAAATAAGCTCTCTGGCGGATTCTAAGAGCCTCTTCACCTCACTGGAGAATCACATGAAAAAACTAGAGAAAGCAAATCTTTAACAAATTATGGAAACTAAAACTAAGATGCTATTAAATTTATAATCAAGCAAAAATGATCGTTTTACCTTTTAATGATGACAGGTAGAGTTGATACTTCTCTCCACCACATTTTATTCTCTGACAAAGTTCAGGCAGGAGTTTTTTCCACCACAAAGTCTATCTTAGAAAAAATTGAATAAATTTTAAGTTTGATGCATTTTATATGACGTTTCCAACAAGAATAAGATCATGCAGGAAAATACAAGGCAAAAATACATCATTTTGGTTAAGTCAATAAACTTTGTTAGAATAGAAGTTATATCACCAGCCAGTCTTCCGCTTAAACTGTAAAATAAAAGTCAGATATATAGCTTGAAAATCTAATAATATGTATATTGTACATGTGTACTTGACTATTTTCAAAAAGAAACATAGGTATATCCTGGATCATCTCTTCAGTGGCAAGAAGGAAGAATGGAAGAAAAGAAAAGGTACTAACGTCTAATTTCTACACTGAAGACCACGCAGCCCAGAAAATATTTTCCCACCATCATTGTTTCCCACGTCTTCAGGTGATAACCTACTTTATCTTCAAATTAGAGATTTTTAATGAAGATAACATACCATCATCATACATTTTAATAGCCTATAACAGTATTCAAAACACATAATACATTAAATATATATGCTCATTTGACCTGCACAGTCCCGTGAAGCTGGACTGGCACAATTCGTCCCTATTTTGCAGATAAGGCAACAAGATTATCAAATCTGGTTATCACTGATCAAGCCTAAAAAATATAATCTGAAAAGCATACCCGATTCTCTTCTTTCAGTTCATGATTAGCATATGGAATGATCGCCTCCGGGCACCTCTCTAGCAGTGTGTCTATGCACTGTTCATACTCTTTCAAGCGCGTCCGACACAGAACCTGGACACTGAGGCCAGCAACAGTGTCTTCTGAGAGTGGTTCCAAGAACGGAACAATGGAAGCTATGTCAAATGAAGGACCACATATAAGAGACTATGAACAGAAAAGTAAAATGTTATGGAATGAGCAACCCAAAAATCTAAAGCACAACACATAAAGACTATAAACACCACTTGCAAAAAAAAAGAAAAATGCAATTTTAGGTCACATGCATAAGATATTTATTAAGTTTAAGTAAAGTATTAAATAATATTTAAACCACCTCTAGTTTAAAAAATAACAATCTGTTTGATAGAAAGCAATCATTTTTAAAAACATGATTTTATTTGCTTTGGATAGACTGCATTTTAAAACTAATGGGAATGCTTTAGGATTCTATCCTAAGGAAATAACATTGTGGTCAAAGATTTATATTCAATGATGGTCAACACAAGAGTATTTATAATACTGAAAAACAAGAAGCAACCTAAATGCTACACAAAAAGGGATGGTACACTTGTATGATGGAATATTATAAAGGCTACTTAATGACAAAATGCTCATGATAAAATGATGAGTAAAAAAATTTCAATGCAAAATTATATTCAGAGAATGCCTTTGAGGAGAGCATAGAATTTGAACAGAGTTCAACTCAATGGAGAGGACAAAGCCCACTTGTTTTCCTTTCCTGTATTTTCTGAAGTTTCTATAATAAGCACGCACTATTTATATAACCAAAAAATAAAGTTTAACATTTAAAAAAAACAAAGCAATTATTAAGAACCTAAAAATTTATATCAATCCCATCTGCCATAAGCTGAATTAACAGAGCAAGTACTATTTCAGTATTCAGAACTATAACCAGTATTTTACTTTTAAGCATTTAAACTATAAATACAATGGGCCCTTAGCAATGTATATTTGAACTGCACGGGTCCATGTATATGCAGGTTTTTTCAATGGACCCACACAGTTCAAACCCAAGTTGTTCAAGGGTCAACTGGCAGCTGGGAATCCATGTATGCTGAGGGCCGACTTAAATTATATGTGAGTTTTCCACTGTGCAGGCAGCTGGTGACCCTAATCCCAACAATGTTCAAGAGCCAATTGTACTACTTTTGATTCTACCACAAAAATAATCTCCATTTTCCCTTTCATCTGGATAAAGATGAGATGATCATATAACGATTTTCTTCTTATATTCTTTTTGTTACAGCTTCTCAGGTTCCCAGGAGGACATGGAATGTGAACTATCTATTTACAGTCAGTGTGATTATTTTATTCCAAATTTCTACCAAGGAATGGCTAAGAGAATAAGGTTGGTCCCTTTCCTTCCTGCAAGTTTAATAATCACCTTCATCTGAATAATTCTCTGACAATAACATAGCAAACACAAAATAAGGTGATAATCTGCCACAGATTATTTCTATATTCAACCTTTGATTACTGAAGACAATGGGCTGGGTAGGAAGGAGCAAGGCATGGGTAACCCAAACCATGGTTAAAATGAAACTAGTCAAAGCTTGCTACAAAATGGATTACCCAAGAGCTTTCACTTAGTTTCATCTGTTATCAAGTTTAAAAATAAGAAACACCAGACAGAACATATATTACTGAATTAAAAAAGGTTACTACTACTCTTAAAATACTTAGTGATGTCTGCTTCTTAGCAGACTGCTTCTTTTTTTTTTTTAATATTTTTTTGTTTATGCTATTCCCGTTGTCCTCGCTTTTTCTCTCTTTGCCCTCCTCCACCCAGCACCCCCTAAAGCAATCCCCATATCATTTTCTGTGTCCATGAGTCATGCATATATATTCTTTGGCTAATCCATCCACCCCTTCCCCCTCCGACAGCTGTCAGTCTGTTTCTATTTGTTCTTTATTTTGTTCATTAGACTCCACATATAAGTGAGATCATATGGTATTTTTTACTGACTGGCATATTTCACTAAGCATAATATTCTCTAGGTTCATCCACGCTGTCATAAAAGGTACGAGTTCCTTCTTTTTTAGTGCAGCGTAGTATTCCATTGTGTAAATGTACCACAGCTTTTTATCCACTCATCTACTGATGGGCAGGTAGGTTGTTTCCAGATCTCAGCTATTGTAAATAACGCTGTTATGAACATAGGGGTGCATATTTTTTTTGTATTGGTGTTTGAGGATTCTTAGGGTATAGTCCCAGAAATGAAATAGCTGGATCAAAAGGGAGTTCCATCAGACTGTTACCTTTTTTTTTTTTTCCAGTATTGGAAATGGACTCCTCTCTACCCCCAGCACATATACTATTCATCCCCGTCTCTGATGAGATCCCTCACCCTCAGCCAACTCTGCAGGGTTGGAACCCAGACTTCTCTGCTTCTCTACCTGCACAATCAACTGCCACTCTTAGTCGAGGTGGTGGGCAAGGAGGTGGGTGAGGGGCCCATGACAATTTTGGCAAAGGGGAGAGCATTTACGAGTTACTGTGTCATTTCAAATAGCAGCTTTTCTGACATGTAGATGATTTCTGTTTTGTTTTTATTTTAATTTTTTGCACAAATATGTATAATATTATAGTGATTGAGGACAAGAGACTCACATCAAATGTGTGATGGTGGTTCTGAACCTCCCCCTTCCTCCAGGTGAGAGCCACATGAAATTGAAATCTTTTTGTTTCTTGAGGGTTATTTTGTTCTAAATGCTAGAACTAATGACCCATAGATAATCTGGAAAGAGCTATAATCAGGAAAATGATTCAGAGATGTTCAGGTTAACTACATTTCCATCCTTTAATAGTGAAGACTCCTAGAAAGAACCTACCCTTTTTAAATACTTTAAAATAGACTTTAAAGGACCATTAAATTATACTTTTTTAAGCAATGACTACAAATATGCTTTGCAGCTTTATCAGGTGAGACTTATCAGCACTTACTACAATTAAGGTTTAAAATATGTAATTAGTACATATGTTCCAAGAGGGCAAGGCCCTGCCTGTCTTGTCCAATTTACAGCTCATGTTCAAGGAATATCTGTGGAAGGAACAAATCTGAAGCTCAGTACCCTCTATAACATAAGGGTACTAAAGATAAGAAACAACAAGAATCTTCTTTGTTGACTGGTTTAAGACTGTACTTAACTCTACTTCTGAAGACAACACAGGCTATCTAGAGGCTGCCTAAGCAAAATCGTCTGTTGAGCTTCCCTCCCGACTTCCATCCCCAATTTTGGTTTCCATAGCAATAACCACACGTACACCTGTTCCCAGTGTAAATCAGGGGTTGCAAACTCAAAAACCTGAAGAGGCCAAAAAGCAGCTGGGTATAAGGAAAACGGGCACTGCACAGTCAGTATCTGGGCCAAGAAGACATCAAGATGAGAACTGCAGCGGGCAAGAGAGCATGAGCACTGCCCATGGGGAGCCACTAGTTGGCTCCAACCTTCAGGTCTCAGGCAATGGGGGCCCAAGGTTACCAGTTCTGCTGAACTTTTCAAGAGAAACTTGAAACTCAGATTCTAAACTTAAAATGTCAATTTTTATATGTTGGTAGATACACCGGGCAGACCAAACAAAACAGATTTGGGGGTCCTATTTGGTCCCTGACCACTGAACTACATTAAACAAAATCACATCCACATCTAGCCCAGCCTGATCCACCAAGCCAAGTGTAGGTTTTATTTCTCATTTCCAGTCAAAACTGTCATAGTGAGAATTCCTGCAGGATGATCTACATTCTCTGATCATCTCTCTTACCTTAAAAAAGAAATCCTTTTCAGGAGCCAGATAAACTAGCTACTTTGAATTATTTCTTATAAAACCGATAACAGTGGCTAGATTGGGCTAGAGGTCTAAAATGTATGAGTAAAGACTAAAAAAAATATGAATCATATTAATAAAACCCTACTAAACATTTGTCACATTTGCATTTCACAAAGCGTTTTCCAGCACATGCTGAAAAACAGGCAAGACAGTCATGTGACTTGATGCTCACTCGTTTAAGGTAACAAAACCAGGCCTCCTGTGAGCAGGTTCATATAGGGACAGGAACTCCTCCGAGAGCTCCTGAGCATACCCTCAGTGGATTTTGTCCCTCAAAACTACACACTCTAGATTAACAGAACACCCGAGATCTTATCAAATGTATATCCTACATTAAATTGTAATATGTATATTCATAAAAAAGAGGCATTTTTATTTACCTGTAATTTTGAGAGATCTTCTGTATAATTTTTGTCAGCTAAGGAATCAGATGATATTAAGATATTAACCCATGGATAGATTAAGCCATAATGACTACAGGCGTTTATCTAAAATGTGAAAGAAATTAACATAAACAAAATACAACAAAACAAGGTATTCTTTTTTTCAAAAAAGAACAAGCAATCATTAATCCTTAGCTGTGTTGCAGAATTATGTGTACACTCTTCTGGTTAGAATCTATTCCCTTGGGAAAAGTTTCAGCCTTCCTACTTCTCACTGAACAAATATGAACTAAATATTTCCTACTATTTAAAAATATAAAATATTTCAAGGAGGCACTTTCTAGCAAAAAAACAATTGTGCTTTTAAGCTAATTATACTAAAAAAATTAACAGTAATACTGGAAATAATTTTTTATTTCTACTACTTTCCTTGGGAGACAAAATCTCTTCCATAAGTTCCTAAGATAATTCCCATAAAGGCCCATTATGCAAGAAGTTGGCGACTTTTCCAGTTAGCTGTGGCATTGATAAGAGGAAAAGGCACTGGGAGGGGGAGGGAGCAGGAGGGTAAAAGCAGTGGTCAGCGCTGCTATGCAGGCTTCAGAACAGGCCTATGTGTGTGGTCCTCTCCCATAAGCCTTCTGCAGGTCCTCACCCGTGAGTGGGCCCGCAGATGTCTCTTTTCTCATGTTCTACTTCATGACCATCCCCTGAGGGAGCACAAATGTGTTCTGGCGAAGCTCCTTCCCTCAGGTTTTGGTTACTGGGCTACCACGCAAGTAAGGAATAGAGAAGCAGTAGGGGTACTCTTTAGAATATAAAATTATTTAAAATGTGGGCAACTTCAGCCATGGACAAGTTTTAAGTGTACTTTAAAATCCTGCTCAAAAAAGATATCTGGTAATATAAATTAGGTTTGATTCAAAGCCATTAAAAATAAGAAGGTACATTATTATAATGTGTAATCTATTATTCCATTATCTTACCAGATCCCTTGATGTTCGCAACGGTACGGTGTCAGGGGGCTGCCTCTTCGATAATCTCCAGATGTATTGTGATGAGAGCTTGAAAAAGAGTTCCTGCAGTAGCACATTTGGGAGACATGCTACCAGCTGGGCTTCCCAAAAGTCTACTAACAGCTGCGGAATCATATCTCCATCCTTACCACAAAGCACCTTGAAAAGAGTGAAACAAGCCTCCATATCCCAGATAAATATAGTATCGATCAAGTTACAGCTGGTCTGAATAGCACTCCATCACGTGGGCCATGCATTCAATCATTTATCATTAGCATTAGTGTCTTGGCAAAGCAAATTAGGATATTTAATAGGAACCAGATACAAGCTTGCATGAATGAAATTTTTTAGATATATTCTTTTAATCTATACTTTTATAAATTGGCTATGTCTAAGTTTGTTTTTTTCAATAAACAAATGAAAACTCACTTCTTTTATTCTGCTCTCTGCCCCCCACCAATTTTATCAGGACATCTAGAACAATTAACATTTTCAAAGTGACAAACCTTAAAGAAGGAATCTGCTTCTTCAATTCCAATTTTGTTGTTCTTCTGTAAGCCCAGGACTGAAGCCACAAGCAATCCAGGCTGAGTCTCCTTCAAGTGAACTGCAAGCTCAGTTGGAAAAATCTTTCCCTTCTTCTGTTGAATCAATAGCCGGGGTTCAAGAATAAATCCACATACCAACTTCATCTTAAGATAAAAAAAAAATTTAGGAACATAATGTACATTGCATTCATCTTGGAAATACATGCTAGTGCATTCAAGAATCATAGCTAAACTACTAATAGTTTACTTTAATCTCAATTTTTTTCTTTAACAACAAAGACCAGTTCTTATTCCAAGAAGAATATCATTATTAACTGTCTCCATAGAAGTTATTAATATTTAATTAAGCATCAAGCTGCCCTATTTTTGGAGAAAGCTTTATATTTAAGTGCACTTGATTTAACAATAATACACCTTAAGCTTCTTCAAAATTATGGAAAGGAAATTCATCTCTAGAGTTCTACTCTTGAAAGCAATGGATACCTCAATGTTGACTTATTCTTCTCATCATAACGAAATGTGTCATTTACACAGTGATAAAGCACTCCTGCTCTTCTTATTTTAGAAACCAAAGTCATACTGTGAGTAACTGACCACAGTTGGGCAGTAAAACAACAGTGAAGGAGCAGAGGATCTGAAGCCAGGTTGTTTGCTTTAAATCCTGGCTCTACTACTCACCAGCAGTGTGATCATGAACAAGCTATTTAACCTCATCTCTAGGTATAATAATCGTCGGCAGCCGTCCGTCTCGAGAGACGATGGTGTAGCTTCTTAAGAGTCTATCTGCACCGCCGAGAATGGCTGTGCAGTCCGACTCGGGAGTGACACGATATCTGTCTCCTCCCGTGTTGAATCGACATCTTGTGATGACGCTGGAGTGTCCTCTCCAGTGAAGCTGAAGCTACAGAGCCTGGGCAGGGTGATATGGAGGGTCTGCTGTTGCCCATGCAGCAGACCCCCCCTCTCTTCGCAGCTGAAGGGTCCAAGGGAAAGACGGAGTCAATACAGCTTGGCTTCAGGTGCGCCGCAGGAGTTGCCGGTGTTGACTACAACGTCAAACCGCCTTAGGGACTCCGGCTCCGGATTTTCTGTCGGGGTTTACTCCCTTAGCCTTTCCCCTGAAGAGGTATGCCGCAAGGCAGCGGAGGTTTTTTGGAGTCAGAGTTTTCCTTCTCTGATGTGCCCTGACTGGAAGATCGAACCAGCGACACTTAGCTCGCAGGCCGACGCTCAATCCACTGAGCCAAACCAGCCAGGGCTCAGGTATAATAATAGCATCTACCTTATAGCATTGTTGCAAGAATTAAATAAGAGAACATATGCAAGGGGCTCAGAATAGGCCTGGGACAGATAAGTGCTCAAGTAATATTATCTTGTGATTTCTTCCTGTAATGATTAACATCTGTGGCTTATGCCCCTAAATGGCCTCTCTTTCAAGGGAAGGTTTTTTGTTTTTTGTTTTTTTTTGCTACACCATTCAAATGCCCAAACCTCCATATAGTCCTTTGTGGTTTTCTCAAATGTAGGCTATTCGTGCAACCACTGGACTCCTAAGGCTCACAGTTAGCATCCTACTTGCTGTACCTAAATACACTTCACTCTGTTTTCAGTGGGCATGCCATTCCCTTATGCAGACTGTAGGCTCAGGGAAAAGCCTATATATTCCTCTTGCTCTGAAAGTACCTGACGCTAAGGTGAAAGATCTTTGAATACCCACTACTGCCATTCTTTTCTATTTGCCAGTTTCAAAGCCCAAGCAAGCACTTCCACTTTGGGTTACTTCCTTTCTACTATCAAATCTAATTTCCTTTACAATGAAAAAAGAATGAACTAGACAGACGCCAGAAGAAAGCTAAATGCCTCAGGACTATGAGGTCCTATATCAGCCTGCTATTAACATCAGGCGGGGCACCGTACCTCTGTATGGCTTTTCATTTCATTTCTGTATATGTCAAGATCTCCCATTTTCAGAGCCATTGCTGCCTTGGTCAATGTCACTAAGATTGATGAAAACCCAGAAGTATCCAGTTTCCTTAGATAGTTCATGGCAGTTAAAGGATTAATATTCTTCATAGAAGGACTACAGAGGATATGGGGCAGCTGCTTTGGCTCAGCCACATGAAACATCTTAACCACTTTTACTGTTAATTCCTTTGGTGATCAAAAACAAGAAATAAAAGGTTAGTCAGCCAATCAAAAGCAACAAAATCCGGGGAAAAAAAGACATAGCCAAGATACAACATTCCAATTAAAATAAAATTATAGTATTATGTTTTGATTTAAAAAAACAGAGTTGACAGTGATAATGTGGGAGCCCTCAGATGACCTAAAGCAATCTCTTTTGCTGAGTTAAAATGAAGAAAAAGCACTGAAAATATGTACCAAATTGTGGCCAGCACTTCTAATAAGCATTCAGGAAAAAAAAAAAAGATTAAATTATACTCAAAAGTCCATTATAAGAAAATTATAGCTTAGTACAAAATATACTTAATAGGGTAATTTATGATAAAATGTTATTTCTCTCAAAATCTTAAAGACATTTGGTATCACAATATCTAACTTTGCATTTCTGCATTCATTTCCTTTAAAAAATGCACAAGGGGCTAAAAATAATCCTTAATAATGTGTTCAGGTCACTAGGCCAGGATACTGGAAGTGAAGATTTAGACACTTGGAGAACAGGGGGACTAGGGCTGCAGGAAGGGCTGCGGACGAGAAGGAAGGCTAGGCCCACAGTCTGTGTCATTCTTCTAGAGACAACCACCTTTGATGCTGGGCAGGTTACTCAATCACAATGGGCCATATTTCCCATCTACATAATGAGAAAGTATGAGAAGATGGTTATAAGTTCCTTTCTAGGCTATAATTCTATAATTATTAATGGAAAAAAGGGGCACATTAGTTACCTTCTTAGGAAAAGAAACTAACCAAAGAAAAATATTTGGAACTTGACATCTAAATGGTATTACATAAAATAAATTGCTAAAATGAAAAGTTAAAAATATTACATGTAACTAAATAGAAAACTATATTCACTTCAGTTAATTCTTCATCCAGGTTTTCATAAAGTGAATGACTAATGTAAAAGATTAATCCCCTCTCGTATTTCTGTAATCCATCCTCTTCTGCCCAGTCCACTCGAGCCAAAACATCAGCCATAGACAAACCAGACATCTTATAGTAGGGCAAGGCGAGGTGGGAATGCTGGGTGTCAAGTCTGAAGAAAAGGAAGCAAAGAAACCTCAAATTTGTCATTTTTAAGCCAGGATTTCTAATGCATTTGATAAGACCATGCTTTCCAGAGGACATAAATCTCAAAATACTTTTCTACACTCATTAGCAGTTGGAACAAGCTCCTAAATTTAATTCTGTGAAGTCATTCTAATTAATGTAGTTATTTTTGCTTGGTTACAATAAAAATAGAAAAAAATCATTAAATGAATTTTATTTTCATAATGGTATTTATAAGTAGGGAAAGTCTGTTTTATCAATTTATAATCATTCCGATGGGTCATGTAAGCCTTCGAAACAATCACATACAAAACAATTTGTAAACATCATTCTCAGAAATAAAAATCACTCTTCATAACAGTGTCTTTTTTTGACATCATAAAAACATTGACTACTAAGACTAAAACAACAGCCCATCCAACTGGTATCTCTCCCTTAAAGTTAATAGGGAATGAACTAGCAATATAGCTGTCTCCGGGATTTTCGCTGGTCATGTCTTCCCTGCCTCAGCTCAAGGCCTGAAAAAAACTTCAACCCATAAATTAAATGGTGGGAGACTCATGAACTTGAGACTCATTGCTCAGTTCACATACTGTAACTACTTAAAGGCAGGTCACATTCATCTTTATATCTCTAAGCTTCGCACAATATCTGGCACACAGTATGTGCTCAACAAATGCTTGTGAAATAAATAAATAAACCACCTCCTCTCATGTATACCCCCATTTATCAGGTAACTACCAGAGATGGAAAAGCTAGCAAGTGCACCCAAAGCTAAAGATGGCTTCTCTAACAAGTTTCCAAGAGTCATCAACCTGCTGTAGCAGTCTCCAAGGTGCCCACAGCTTTCTTTAAATGCTTCCAAAAGCTCCACTTTTTCTCCAGGTTCCAGCTGACTGGCATCCATCAGGGCAGCTCTCACTAACAGATGAGCCTCGCTAAGAAGGTGGATACAGCTCTGGGTTTTTGCAGTCTTGTAGGTATTACTGTAATCTACCTAAAACAAAAAGGCAAATGGCTAATGTTGCAGCAGAAAGACTCCTAGAAGTTTCCCAGTTCTTAAAAATATCTATATATTTTGTTAGTAGTCATTTATCATTCTGACAGGGCTTAGTTAAAATATCCCCCACGCTAATCTATGAGCCAGTTTTATACACACAGCTGTGAACACTTCTTTGTTAAATAGCACACATCATTAGAGAAGGTACAAATAATACTGTAAACTTAGCAATAAAGCTAATGAACATATATGAAATAGTTAACTTTTTGAAAAAGTTCTATAATTTGAGTTTCTCAAATTCAGATGGAGTATCCCTTTTTTTAGTTTCATTTGGGGAATTTATATTCTACATTTATTTCTGTAACTTGCAGTGGGCTTATAAAAATTATCACTCGCTAGATGAGTCAATCTATATTTTCAGACTCCAGTAGGCAAATCATCTAGATGAAGCCTAAGATTTTCAATTAAGCAAAACTAAAAAGACAGAGCAAAGTTGACATAATTAGCATTGAAATGGCAGGGACAAATCAGGCAAAACCTTGACCTGATAATCAAAATTAATATCACCAATGGGGGCATATAGATATCATGTACCTTCCAATGTCATACCCTGAGAAACACTAAACACCACTGTATCACCTGTGCAATATATTCTGACCAAGAAGAGATAAGCTAATCATGAAAAAATTAAAAATGGTTCAAAGGGGAATATATATTCTTCAAAAATGTTTATGTCATACAAAAAACAAAGAAAGGCTGTGAACATATTTCAGATTACGGGAGGCTAAAGAGACATGACAAATACACTACTTTATGCTAGAGTGGATCCTGAATGGGAGTCAGGGGAAATGCTATTAGACCATTACTAGGCCAACTGACAAAAATGGAATATAAACTGTAGACTTAAGTATTGTGTCAATGTTAAATTTACTGAAGCATATGACTGCTCTGTGGTGGTGTAGCAAATATCCTGATTCTTGGGAAACATACACTGAAGTGTTTAGCCTTAGACCATTATCTATGCAATTTATTCAAAAGATCAGAAAACAATGTGTATGTTTGTGTGTGTATAGAAAGTGCAAGAGTTTGAGACAGAAAGAGAAAAGCAAAAGAGATATGATGTTGATGCAGGGTAAATCTGTGTGGGGAACATACAGGTTTTATTTGTATACTATTCTTATTCTTGCAACTTTTCTGTAAGGTTGAAATTACGTATTTCAAAATAGAGTTTAAAAAATTGCCAGGAATGAGCTGGCAGCTGTCATTTTTAGAGAAGGAGAAAGAATGCCCACTCTGGGACCTTACTCACAGGACAATGCTACAGGTGCCTCAGCACCTGGGGACAACCTGCTGCTATTTCAAAGAAGAATGAGACAGGGATAAATGACTAAGATTTCTTTTAACTCCACTTCATGGTTCTCTTTGCTAGGGTTCAAGGTAAAGGTCAAAGGCTATTTACATTTAGACTGGTTAATCAATCCTGGTAGGAAAATGGTATGAATACAGGAACCTTATTTTAGTGAAGGGAATTTCTACCGGCTCCTCAAATGTCAGGAGCTGGGCAAACGAGAAGGTGGAGGAAGATATATACTCCACCATCAGCTCCTAAGCTGGTGGGTGTGGCATTCTGAATGTAAGATAATTAAAATTTACTTTTGGTCATCAATTCCACTCTATATTTCTACAAGTAAGAATTAGAAGTCTCCTGCCCTGGCTGCTGTGGCTCAGTGGATTGAGCATCGGCCTGTGAGCCAAGTGTCACTGGTTCGATTCCCAGTCAGGGCACATGACTAGGTTGCACGTCAGGTCCCCAGTTGGGGGCACTAGTGAGAAGCAACCACACAGTGATGTTTCTCTCCCTCTCTTTCTCCTTTCCCCTCTCTCTAGAAATAAATAAATAAACAAACAAATAAATAAATAAAAGAATTAGAAGTCTGAAAGAAGTACCATTTCTCTGTATAGTTGCACTGGTGAGATTGTATTCACAATATACAGATTCCACCCAGACTCAGGTACAGGAGGTGTTTTCAGCTTAACACTGGTACCTTTTCTAGAACTAAAAGCAAAACAAAGGACAAAGACTGTAAGACAAAACATATTATTAATAAATGGCTATTTTAAGTGGCAAATATTTGATACCTAAAATAATACAACTAGGAAATCATTTTCATTTAGTATTTTCTTCAGCATTACCTATGCAGTTGATTTTTATAAAGTATTATATGCTACATGGGCCTACAACATTTAATATTCTACAACTCATGACTTGATAAACTAATCACTTAAAACGCATTTCATAAGTATTCTTAATAGGGAATAAGCTCAAAGAATAGGCAAGAGACCTGAAAATGGAAAGAGACTTGGCTGTGAAACTCACTGTGCCCAGGATCTCTCTGCATGTGGGCTTCCTGAGTCCAGCAAGCCCTATATCACAAGTCTAAGCAGAAGCTCCAACAGAGAAACGTTCAAAACACCCATGGTTGCTGAGAAAATGCAGAAAACACACAAAACTGCTAGTTTGCTTAAAGCAATATCCTGTCTTCTGCTTTCACTATGTAATACATTCTCTGCGGTATATAAACTTTTAAAAACATAGACCTTTGACCAAATGAATTTTCAAATAAAATTTTTAAAAATCATTTAAAATATTTAATACATTACAAATGTCACATATGCAAAATTACAACTTGTTTTTTCTCTCCCTAGAAGCTTTTAAGACCAGTCAGACCACTCTCTAAATGATCACGTAACCAAGTCAACCTGTTTATTCCTTTTGGCGCAATAAGTACAGGCACAGCAATTCAAAAAAGCAAAAACTTATGATAAAAACAAAAACCAGTGTTTGGCTTGAAATACCTTACATGTTTCTTCCCCCAAAACATCTCTTACCTGATTAAGTTTTCTATAAAGAAATGTTCAAATTAGATTGCATTCCCTACCTAAGTTCACAGTAGAGAAAATGCCAAATGGAATACTATTTGGCTGTGAAAATGAAGAAAATTTTACCATTTGCAACAGCATGGATGGACTTGGAGAGTATTATGCTAAGTGAAATAAGCCAGTCAGAGAAAGACCAATACCATATGATCTCACTCATATGTGGAATCTAATGAACAAATTCAAGAGGCAATATATAGAGAGAGAGAGACTCATAAATAGAGAGCAGGCTGACAGCTTGGGGGTGGGGGTGGGGGTTAGGAGTGGAGGGATAGAGTAAACAGGAAAAAGGACTCATGGACATGGACAGCAGTGTGGTGATTGTTGGCGGGGAGAAGGTTATAAGGGGGATAGATGGTAACGGGGAAAAAATACAATAAAAAGAAACATAATAAAACAAACAGAGAGAGAGAAAAAACATTACCACAAAAGAAAGAAAGGAAGGAAGGAAGGAAAGAAGGAAGGAAGGAAGGAAGGAAGGAAGGAAGGAAGGAAGGAAGGAAGGACATCAAAAAGAAGCATAACTATTCTGAAATGAAGCATTCTAAACAATGTGGAAACCGAAAACTGAAGCATGAACCAAAGATTAGTGTTATCAAATTTCAGTTCTATCTTAAGGTAGATCAGTACATATCCATATGTCAAAAATGTGATTTAAGGTAAGAAACACATTGTTATTATCTTTTAAATTGAAATACCAGAAAGTAATCTTGTAGTTTGGGTTAGCATTAGAGGCCCTGTCTTTCCCATCAATTACACAGAATAGCACATCCTTTAAATTCTTATCTAAAATATAAATTTTTATTGAAACTATTTTATAATTCATTTTCTTCTAAAAATTGCAAGGTCAATTATAAAGGCTATTATAGAGATTATTTTCTTTTCCTGGGAAAAGAACACCATAGAAAAGCCACCTGATCATTCAAAATTTTGATTAAAAAAAAAATAATGATGCAGCACACAAAATACACCAATAACAATTCAGTCCAGAGCTTTGGCAGAGGGATGCTTACAGAAGCCTCTTGGGTGACTCCCTTCTCTCTGGAATGGCCTCCGGGTCTGCCTTGGTCAAAAGTACAATGTGGTTTTTAAAGTGACAGATGGCTTTCAAGCCTATGAAAAGCTGTATTCTTAAAGCACAGACATCCATACTGACAGGTGGGCAAGCCTAGTAAAGGAAAAATCACAAATTTAACCAAGAAATAAAGGTACAAGAACTTTAATCTTCAAAAATCTATCTACTTGATAAAGTTTCTCCTGCTCCACCCTGACCCTCAAAAACCCCCCTTAAATTCCTAATTATTATTAGCGTGAGGAGGTTTTTTAATCTAAACTTATGTAACTATTTCATATGTACCTCCCAAAGAGCTACTGTTTCTGAATGAGTTCAGAAGGTGGGTGCACCTGAGGCCCCTCACAGCTGTGGAAATGTCCCATGGCCCAGGGAGCACAGCCATGGCTGGCAAGCTGCCACCCAGGGCAATCCCACTAATAGTGCACTGGCTTGAGGGTATGCCCAAATGGATTTTCTAGGCAAAATGAGATACTACAAGAGGACATTCTACTGCAGAGTACATAAAATGGTTTCTTCGTAGATGGGTGTGCCAGATAGAAATGCTTGTATGTCACGATGGCCCCTGACTCTTAGGTTCTTAGGTGTGAACATTACCTAGAACGGAGTGTGCCACCTCAGGTAAACTGTAGAAAACCCCTGACCAGGAGCCAGGCTCCTGTGCCTATAAGGGAGCATTAATGCAACTAGAATGGGTAAGAAAGAGAATAGAAGAACTCTTTCTAGGAGCTCACGAAATGAAGCTGCTGGGCCCATGACTTCTTCATTAATACTGTTTTGATTCAGAGGTCATCTTCCTTCTCCCTCCGTACAATGTGCTTGGGGAAACACCTCTGTGTATTTTTTCATCCCCAAGAATAGTTAGGTGGCCCTGACTAGTGCTGAGAATCTGGAATCTCAGAGGAAAGGCAGAAAAAGTTATGTGTTCTTTGGGCCAAACTCTGAAGCTGTGAAATCTTTCTCAGACACACAGCTCCCAAAACCCGAGTCAGCAAGTGAGCTAAATGACTGCATGCTCGTTCAGGTGGCATCCAGGTTGGTGGAGTCGCAAGGATGGGGAGCCATGAGTGTGATCATCAGCATCCTTCCCTCTATGCCATGTTCAAAAGAACAGTCTCAAAGGCAGCATCCCCCACCCAGCTCCCCGTCTCCCCTCTTTTCTCCTTTCCTCTCTTTCTGGTTTCTTCCCTCTAGTTTTATGAGACTCTGAGAAGACCTGAAATTATAATTTATTTTCAAATGTAGATTGATCCTACCTGAATCCACCCCTCACCTACCATCACCATCTGTGTAAGTCTATGTCTTTCTGAGGGTTTTTTTTTTTTTTTTAAGCATGGTGTGGGGAGAATAAAGGGACAAAGAATTTGTCAGCTTCTATTTTTTTTTGCTAGGGAAATAACCTTTATTTTAAAAATAAACTCTTGAAAAGACTATCTGTGCATCTTAAGACAAGGGAAATCTATGATTCTGGTTTCCCAGGAGGCTGGCGGTAGGCAGTAAGCCTGATCAGCAACAAGAAAACTACAGGTAGGCCATAACAAATAAGGAGTTACTGAGAACTCAGATCACGTAAACCACTGTCACATAATTTGCGCAACCGTGATAATGGTTGAGTACCTCAGATACATTAAATACCTCATAGTGCTGGCTTATTAACATAACCATCATTATCAAACACTTATTTTTCCAGGAAAAGGCATTCCAGATACGTTTTTTATGATAGACATAAACTAACTTGTGAGATACTGGCCATGATAATTTTGTGGTTTCCTCCAGCCAGTATCTTCACAACAAATATCCATTCATGTAGTGTATATGTCAGAGGTGAAATATCATATGATGCAGATCATTAAAAATGATCAAATATTTTGAGAATAAAAACTCAAGATCAGAAAAATGTAGGATTTCATTATGAACTACGTTTATTTTGTGGTCAGTAGCTTTTCAGAAACCAAGCATACTAAAAATGAGTCTATTGATCTAACATATCCATTAACTCAGATTTACTTTACAAGAATACAAAAGGTTGTTGAAAGCTTATAAAATAATAAAAGAATTAATAAGCATATCTAATAAGAATATAAAGAAGTTATTTTAATGCACTTTATTCCATTATGTGGCTTTTTTTCAATTTTGTGTTCTTGAATATACTAATTTCTGAACTGCTTTGTTAATAGCTATATATAATTACAACCAATATACCCATTAATAAAATTGTAGTATACTGTAGTTGTGAAGTACTCTCTCTGAAGTTACCCTATACATAGTCTTTTCCAAACTTTTAAAACTACGCACTATACCTAAATCCTGAGTG
Organism: Furipterus horrens; assembly: GCF_987537825.1. Taxonomy (NCBI): domain Eukaryota; kingdom Metazoa; phylum Chordata; class Mammalia; order Chiroptera; family Furipteridae; genus Furipterus; species Furipterus horrens. The sequence goes on along the minus strand of NW_028327171.1, from coordinate 60,691,238 downwards.
AAATGTTTTCAGAGTAATCTTAAGTATTGTCATCTAAACCATGAATCAGAAAATGTTTAATTACTATTTTACATACAAAAGTTGTAATTCAATAAACAAGATCTTAAGACCTTTACTCTTCACCTCACTTAGACTCAAAAGCAAATTAGCAAGCAGTCACATATTCCTTTTTGATCTTAAGGTTTCACTGTCATCATAAGTCAGTTCTAACCTTCAGGGTGGAGTCCACGTATGGGTCGTCCTCACGCGCTGCTGCCGCACTGCACCGCACTGTGAAACACTGCAGGTTGTTACTAAAGACGAGAAGAGAGGCCACTGAGCAAAGCGGAGGCCCAAAACGAACGTGTCCATAGCTGGGAGTATTTTACAGGCAAACAAAGCAATGGCCAAGGTGGGAGAAGACTCAAGTATTTGTCAAGGGCTGACGAACTAAGACTGCTTCTTATCAAGGAGGGTACCTCAGGACCCTATAGAGTATTTTTTAAAACATAACTGGTCCCCACCTTACCCCTATTGAATCATATCTCTAAGGGCTGAATCTAGACTATGTGTGGTTTTGTTGTACACTCCAGAACTAAGGATCTGGGTCAGTATCCTCATTTGCTAGACAGATTATGCCTCAGAATCAGCCCAAGGTACAAAGCGTTCACTATTAGAGTCAAGATTAGAACACAAATTCTTGACTATCATCTCTATCCCAGTTATCTCAGGATGAAACTGAGCTTGGATTATACTGGACAATATGTGATGCAAACACAAATCCAATGGTAGAACAGAAAATCAGAGCCTGTCTGACAGAATCTTCAGAGTTAGCTACTCCAGCAGCTTGTTTTAAAGATTAGGGCATGAAAGGTTCATGACTGGCCCATGGCCTCTCTGGAGAATAGAGACAAATTAGGTCCCAGGACTCCTCACTCCTCACACCCCTCTTTCTCTTTCCAGTACCTCAGGCTGTTTCCTTCAGTGCAGTAAAACAGTAAGTGCACAATAGATGCTTGTTGACTGGTGGATAAGTCAATACTACAATATTAACATTAAAAAGTTAACTTAGAAAGTGGAACAAAACCCATTTTATAGTGAATTCACAGGAATGATTTTTAAAAACAAATTAAAAAGTGGGAGAAGTAAAAATGAACTCTGTTAAAATAAAAAAGCAAAAGACTAAAGCAAATCTAACAATAATCTTAAAGTAGAAAAAATACTCTTTAACATGAAAGGTATTCTGACATTTGCCCAGTTGGGAGACTGCACAATATAACTAAGAGTCATCAGTCAGAGTTTTCTGCATCTGTTTGCTGGGGCTTCCACTTCAGCCTTAGCCCATGCCATCTCTGTCCATTTCCACAAAGTTCTAGGACATGACCTCTAAAGGCATAACAGCACCAATACTTAGAAATATGGAGTAGAAAGCATTCTTGGGAATTAAAATGACTGGAAGAGACTTGGAGATAATGAGGAGCAAAATAGTACCTGTAGAGGGGCCAGAATGACAGGTGAAAGTAGCTATGACCACAAAGACCGTATCTACAGATAAAAAGTTGGCTCCTCTGACACACCTCCACTTCCAGTAATGCACCTGTTGGCTATTGTTGAGATACAAAGGAGCAATATGACAGAATAAGGTGAACTGAAATATGTTGGCCTTGAAGTATGTCCAGAATATGCTAAGTGAAGCATAACTTGCTGAACAGTGGATATACGATCTACTTTTGTAAAAAACAGATCATAGTAGTACATTTATTGTTTTTTTAAGAAAGTTGAATGAATATTCACCAACTGTTGATGTGGTTGACTCTGAGGAGTAGGATTTGGGGTAGGAGGTTTTCCCCATTTATGTATTTCTATAAGGGTGACATTTTACATAATTTTATAGCGTTCTTAGATTCTTAAAGAAACGTGTTGTTTTCTTTTTAGGGTATATAAACATACTGGTCTGCAAGAACACAGGACTTATACTTAAGGGGGAGAGGGCATAAGTTTAGAGGGTCCACTCACTAAATCTCAGTGTCCTGTACAGCTGTGCAATAATGTGGAGAAAAGATGGAGAGCCTTTGGCATCAGTGTTTTGGGACAGAAATTAATATTTTATTCCTTCTTTCTCCCTCTATTTTTTCCTTGGTTTCTAAGATGCTATAGTTCCCTAGGTTCTTCTGTATCCTTGAAGATCCTTATCTTCCTCCTCTTGCTTCCTAAATATGACCTTCACCAGGGTTTTAGTTCAACTACTTTTCTCTGCTACACACTCTTGGAGCCATGCTCACTGCTTTAATAATCAGCTCTTTATTTTTTAAATCATAATAAAACATCTAAGTTTTCCTCTCTCCCTAATTTTTAGTCCTATGTGTCCAAAAGCCTACTTAACATTTCCTCTTATTATTCCCTAAGGACCTCAAGCTCAAATGTATTAAACCAAATTTCTCTTTTGCCCCACAATACACCAGCCTCCATTTTTTCATAAATGCAGGTTCAAAACTCATGGGGTTTTTCATGCCTCCTCCATTCCTGTTATCCCATCCAACATCAAGTCTTCTAATTCTCTGGCTGAAGCCTCTCCTACCCATTCTTCTTTCTCCTCTCACCGCTACGGCCCTACCCAAATACAGCCCTTCATTATCCTTACCTGAATCACTGCAACAGCTTATTTGTCTATGTTCAATCTATCCTCCATAATGTCCACCATTAATTTTTCTAAAGCAATGCTCTGATCACATCACTCTCTTTGGTGAAAACCTGAGCTAGATTTCAGTTTCTTCATACCTTAGGAACATCACTACACAACACTTTGGAAATTGAGGAAACTAAGTACCTCCACAATATTCACCTAAGAAACATATAATAGCATTTCTCCTTGCACCAGGGAATAGGAGGAGAGGAGGGAGTACCCACCCTAGGAATGGGCATCAAATCCACAGGTGGGTCCTGTACTATTTGAAATATAGTCTAGCACGTGCTAGAGATTCTGATAATACCACTCAGTTTTAAAATATCCCTGTCCATTTTAAAAATAATTTAATTAAGAATACAATTAATTATTCGTTGCTCCTGTAAAACTGTATGACATAGACTTGGTTATAGTCTTCTGTCCATAATGCCCCTCTTCCAATCCCCATCTGTCAAATTCTAAATAGCTTCCAGGACTCACTTTGAAGACAAAAAACATGACTCAGCCAGAAGTAATATCTCTCCTCCCGGTGCCTACACCACTTTCATGAAGTCTTAAGATATTTTTCACAAATCTCCTAGTGTTTGTGCCCTGTGTATGTTTCCGGTCCCCTTTTGTGTTGTTGCTTTAGGAGGCAGATGGTGTACCTTATTCACGTTTGCTTGGCCAGAAGGCCCAATGTGAGTGCCTAGCACATAACTTAAGCTCAAAAAACAAACTAACAATCCTGGCTGGTGTGGTTCAGTGGATTGAGCCCCGGCTGTGAACCAAAAGGTCACCAGTTTGATTTCCAGTCAGGGCACATGCCTGGGCTGCAGGCCAGGCCCCCAGCTGGGGGTATTTGAGAGACAATCAATTGATGCTTCTCTCTCCCTTCCCTCCCCTCTCTCTAGAAATAAATATTTAAAAACAAACAAATAAACAAAAACCGAAATAGAACCAAAAGCATCACTTACTGCTGAGATAAAAGGAAATAAGGTCAAAATCCTACTCAGGACCCCAGTTTACATGCCAGCATACCAGGCTAAGGCAACTCAGAAGACATCTGCCACCAATTAGCAACATGACCTTGATGAATCTCAACCTCTGGACTATTTCCCCATCTGCACCAATGAGAAGGTACAATCAGATGGTCTTTCTGGCCCCTTCACAGTTCTAGACCATTATGAAATAATTCAACTCATACTGAAAGGATATAATAGCAGTGAGGAAAAATTACAAAAAGAAATCTAGAGATGACCTGACTGGCCCCACTGATTTTTATTAGAATTCCCAATGAAAATCTTCTCATGAAGAACCTCATTCATTCTTACAAAGAGTTCTCATCCAATCTACGAAAATAAAACAAAGGCAAAACCAGAATTTAAATCGTTAACATTAAAAAGGCAGGAATGGGCTATCAAAAGACAGATGTGTACATTAATTTACAGTGCCATATAATGGTTCACACAATTCTCACTTAAACATTTGGAAAACACCTCAAGAATTTACAGAAATTAATGACGCAAAGGCCAGCGAGTGACACTGTAACATACCTTGTGATGACATGCAAAAATTGTGGGGTGAGCACTGCCTGCTGAGACTTCTCGGGATATTGGTAAATTGACATTAACTCAACCGATTTGACCACCAGGTAGAGATAGCCCACATGAGGTAATGAGAAAAAACAAAAGAGACTCAGCAACTCTTTTTCCTGAGACAAATTTTTTCTCTCAGATGTAGGAGAACCTGTATGAAAAAGAAAAACATAAAACCTGTAAATAAAGGGAAGCAAAATCTTGACTTTTCTAGGCAAAAAAGTCTAACAATAGATAACCAAAGAGTTGTTTAGGGGAAGTTGCACTTTACAGAAGAATGCCAGTAAGAAATTAAAAGGAAGTGTTATAATTAGAATATCACCATGTTGTAACCCCTAATAAATGAACAGATCTAGGAAATAATCATTCATGGCTATTAACATTACAAAAAGAGTCAACCAGATACTATGTACCTTTCAACAGAACTCAACACTACTCATGTTACCTAATAATAATAGTAATAAAAATAAGCTGATCAAGACCAAGTCTAGACTAGCACTAACAACAGAAATGTAATGTGAGTCACACATGTAATTTAAAGTTTTCTAGTAATCACATTTACAGAAGTAAAAACAAGCAAAATTTTAATGTTGCATTAACTAACATAATAAATATATTTATTTACATTTCAACAAGCAATCAACAAAAAATTAATGAGATTTTATATATATGTATATTTTTTTGGTACTAAGTCTTCAAGATATAGTGTGAATTTCATGCTTACAGTGTATTTCAATTTAGACCAGTCACATTTCAAGTGCTCAAAAGTAACATGTGACTAATGACTACCATACTGAGAAGTGTAGCTTTAGATAGAACTGCCAAATCACAGAGAAAATACAGAGGACATAGGAATATGTTAAATGACACTGTGGGGAGTCAATTAGCAAAAGTCAGATTGTGGGAAATTCTACAGCTGTTAGTCCAGTTTCTTGCTAAACAAATTGCAAAGAAAATAGAAAGAGAGAGGAAGAGCCTACATAAGAGACTTTAAAGACACAGTAACCAATTGCAATGTATGAACCTTATTTGGAAGCTGATCCAAGCAAATGAATTAAAGAAAGGATTTTTATTTATGTTTTAAAAGATTGTATTTATTTATTTTATTTTATTTATTTTGGAGAGAGGACAAGGGAGGAAGAAAGAGAGGGAGAGAAACATCTATGTGAGAAACATCGATCAGCTCCCTCCTGCATGAGCCCCAACCAGGGACCAAACCCTGAACCCAAGCATGTGCCCTGACTGGGAATCAAACCTGCAACCATGCGCTTTGCAGGATGATACCCAGCCAACTGAGATATACCGGTCATGGCAAAAAATTTTTTTAGAGAATTAGGGAAATCTGAACACCGATTGGATATTTGATGATATTGATGAATTTTTTAAAAATGTGAAATTATATTTTGGGTTTGTTTAAATAAAACAGTCCTTTTCTCTAGAAACACATGCTAAAATATTTATGGATCAAATGGTATAAACTCTGGAATTGGCATCAAAATAATATGGCATGGGGCAGAGAATGGTCACGAGCAACACTTGAAGCTGTGTGATGGGCAACGGGATGTAGTTCATTGTACTATTTTCTCTACACCTATGTGCTTGAAATTTTTAATAATCAAAAAAGTTTTTTTTTAAAGTATAGCTCTGATTGATACTCTTCAAGGACACCCATTAATAACAGAAGAAAGGTCAATTCTAAATCCTCCATATTTGGCCCAGAGCAACCTGTACAGTTTTTTTCTCCCTCTTCTTTCCTACACATATCTGTGCTCTAATCAGACGGAATTGCTCGCTAATCTCTAAACACATGATGCTTTTATACGTTGTACATGTTGGTTCCTCTTATGTTATATGTCACTAAAATCTCTATCTTCTCAAAGTTCTATTCATCCCTTAGGGTCCAGCTCAAACATGTACTACCCTTTCATTTGCCTATTAAGTACACATTTATCAGACACCTACTAAGTGCCACTGTTCTTGGTTCTGGGGATACAACAGTGCAAGGTAACTGCATTCATTCTAGTAATGGAGACTGGAGTGGATAATAAACAAACTGTGTAGTATGGGAAGAGAGAATATTTTAAATTCAGATGTCAGGGAAGTCCTCTGTAGTGAGGTGATGTTTCAGCTATGAGTTGAATGACTCAAAGACACCAGTCACCCAAGGTCTGAGGAAATACATTCTCAGCACTTGAAGAGTAAGTAACATGTCTTACACAAGAGTACACTGGGCCCTGGCCAGGTTAGCTCAGTTAGTTAGATCGAGCCCACAACCAATACACCAAGGTTATGAGTTCGATTCCCAGTCAGGGCATATATAAGAATCAACCAATGAATGCATAAATAAATGGAACAACGAGTCCATGTTTTCTTCTCTCTCTCTAAAATCTGTCAATAAAAATTTTTTTTTAAAAGAGTGCACTTGGCATATCTGAGGAAGAAGCAAGGCCACATGGATGGAGAACAGTAAGCAGGGTGAGTGGAACAAGATAAGCCCAGAATCAGGGTCATGTAGGCCATGAAAACAATTTGGGATTTTATCCCAAGTGCTATGGGAAGCCACTGGATAAAGCTTACCCGCTAACATGGCGATGGGCCCTATCTGGTGTCCAACCTTGTCTCATAAACCTCTCTCCCTTGCTCAACTCTCCCAGTCTTGCTTCTCTCCATTTCTCAAACAAGATTCATCCTCCACCACATGCCCACCCCCAAACCAGTGCCATTTCACTCTTCAGATCTTCTTTCTCAAGGAGCCTTCCCTGACTACCAGGTCGAGATCTTTTGTTATGGGGTTTCAAGGCAGGTTTTGTCACCACAGAGCACTCATTTCACTGCGTAACTGTATCCTCCTTTTTGTGAATACTCAATTAATAGTCATCTACCTTTCCCATGAGACTGTAAGCTCCATGACTACAAGTACTTTGACTACTTTTGCTTTTGGTTCCTGAGTATTCAGCACCATACAAAACAGAATAGGTACTCAATGAATGTTTACTGAAATAAGTAAAAAAGTAAATGAAGGTTATAAATGCACTTAATAAAAATATTTATATCCTTCTCTAGGTAACATTTAAAGATGTTAAACAGGCCAGGACTAAGTACAGTACCCAATGCTGATTCTCAATTTTGGCTGCCCATTAGATTTGTGGGGGAAGCTTTTCAAAATACTTATGCCCAAGCCATAACTGACCAATTAAGTCAGAAGTTCTAGCATGCAGAGCCTGAACATCACTACTTTTAAAAGCATCCAGGTAAATTCAATGTGCAACAAGGCTAAAAAAAAAACACTGCTCTAAATAAATTTCCCTTCAGTCTACCATTTCCTATCTTGCTCACAAGGCCATCACAATAAGTTTGCCAAATATCCAGCTGGAACCCAGACAAAACTCAGCTATAGCAGGGCTCTGATTTCCCTTTTTGGGTCAAGTGACAGTTTTTCAAAAAGAGAAACGGCTTCGTCTGGTATGTCCTCTCCATGGCTTCTCCTAGCAGACACAACTTCCCCTTCTAGTGCTCACAGGGATTTGCTAAGGAACTTGTCCAAGGCTACGGGAAGACTCAGTAGAAGAACCTAACCTATTACCCATGGCAGTCAAGCCTCCCAGCCAGGGTTCACTGTACTGTATCACTGAGTTCATACTTACCTGTGTGGTAAATGGGTAGCAGCTGAAGAGAATGCAACTTAATGTCATCAGACAAGGGATAAGATGAAATGTCAGGAGCAAAACGTCTGTGCATTTAAAAAGACAGAGAGGGAGAGATCTAATTTCCATATACTTGAACCAGGTAAATATATATTAAATGTCAGTGAATAAAAAGCTTTTAATACCTATAAAGCAGATACTGAACATGGAAATATTTCATTTTTTCATCATCTAATCCTGTTGACTCCAATGTTACAGATACTCCAGACTCTTCACTTTTTTCACCAAAAAGTTCCATGGGCTTTTGGCAAATAACAAAATCATCTGACTCAAGCTGCAAAGTTTCATTACTGATGCCTTAAAAAATAATAGTTAAGAAAATAATTTAATAACTCCAAATACTAATTGAATGAAAATTAATTTCACAACATCCCCCACCAATTAAATAGACACAGAGTAGTTTTTCTTATTTATACACACACACACACACACACACACATCTCGTGTAGTAACAAGGCACTATGGTTTTAAAGTCTTAGTACTTGCTCATTTATTCCTCACAACAACCGATCAAGTACAACAACATTCATTATTATCCTAATTTTTTACACGAGGAAATTGAAATTTAAAGACAGTATCATGAACCCAAGGTCATTCAAAAAGTAAATATGAGGACTGTGACTAGAACATCTTCATCAAGCAGCTATACCAATATTTCTATTGACAAATATTACTAAAATACATTTGCATAGTACAGTACTCCCTCACTTATCACAGGTATTACGTTCTAGACCCCCCCCCACAAAGTAGAAACCTTACATTTATTCTACACTCTTAAACCTATGTAACTTTAACAACATATGTATACAGTACCACAAAATCCCGTGATATAGCAAAAAATCCGTGATAAACAATTAAATATAATGTTTTTTAAAATCCCATAATACAGTGAGGCCACAATAAGTGAACTGCAATACAGAGAGGGACTTCTGTACAGGATAAGACATAGACAGCCAGATCACAAACCCAAATCCCATGTTTCTGAAATAATGAAGTCTATACATAATGCAACTTCGCAATATACATCTAGAGTGCTTCAGAGATTGCCAGAAGTGAGGGTTTTCTCTATACCTAAAACAAGAAAGCAAAGTCATCATTTACCTTCTGCCTGTCTCACTGGATGGTTGGTATTATGTGGATGGTAGTGAACACTCTCTCCATTTTTAGGGTTTGACTCCAGTTTTAGGATTAAGACTTCTAAGTCTGACATGACAGCCACATATCCAACACAGAAAGAAATTTCAACAGGAGTGATATTATGTACGTGTATAATTAAAGAACGTTCAAAATCCAATATTGAGAGTTCTTCATTAATCACCTGGTACTTCAAACTAAATAAGACTAACTTATCTGTGCAGCCAACAAGAAGGTCTCCTTTCACGGGACAACAGGAAATGCATAAGGGGGCCTCAGAAAGTGGAATTTCAACAATAGACATCTGGTCCCTGAAGGTTTCTTGGAAGGGTGCCTCCACATTATGTCCAACCATTCGAATACACACTCGAGAGTTTTCAGTTCTTTTACTTCTCCAGTTCACATAAGCACGTAGAAATATGGCTTTGTTTTTCTCTTCAATTGCTACCAAATAGTCTCCTGTGGAGGAAATAAGATTTTACTTAGAATTTGTAATTAGAAACAACCACTTACCTTGCATCATGAAAAGGAACTATTAATGAATTCTAATGTGAATGGTTGAATTAAAGATTCACTAGGACAAAACCCAAAGTAACAGAATCTTAGGTATATTTTTAACTGACATTAGACATTTAGGTTCTTGAAATACAATCTCTCTCCATTTTAATGTCTTAAGATACTCATTAATTATTCATGTAGTTTACACAGAAATGTTACATTTTATTCCCTATATTAGCTCTAAGTGTTTACTGTAGCTCTGAAGCTACAGCTCCTACAAAACTCCCCTGACATAAAAAGTTCAGTAGTATCCACGTGATGCTACTATAAAATTAGGTATAAATTAAAGAACTCTGCTGTTAGCAGAACTTATACTATAACCCCTCCCCTACTCACAAAAGTCACATCTTCATGTCAATTCTTAGAAATAAGATAAAGTTGTACATATTAAATAAAATTTAAATCCAAGTTAATTTCCCCTTATTAATTTTATTAGATTTTTTAAATTACAAAGTAAATTTGTAATTACTTTTTGTTATGAGAAGTCAAAGCAGTATATAAAATAAAAAGCATAATGATCTCTCCCCTGAAGTTCAATTTGTGAGAAGCCAATGTTAACACACACAGCCTGGCATGTGCCCTTCTACACCATTCTCTCATATAAACATGGATCACAGAGTGGTATTCTGCCTTTTTCTAAATATCCAAAATGGAAGCACACTGAATATATTTAATACTCTGCAACTTTAAAAAATTACCAACAAATCTTTCCCTCCAGGTCCATACGTGGAAGTCTAAGATTCTTTCCACTATCTGCATTACTAGCCTCTGTATACATGTGCCATAATTTATTGAGCAATTCTCCTATTAATATACATTCAAATATTCAGTTTTTGTTACCACTATACTTTACTTCACACTGTAATAACAGGCCTATACCTACAGATTTGCCCAGGCTCTGTAGCTTCAGCTTCACTGGAGAGGACACTCCAGATGTCGATTCAACACGGGAGGAGACAGATACCGTGTCACTCCCGAGTCGGACTGCACAGCCATTCTCGGCGGTGCAGATAGACTCTTAAGAAGCTACACCATCGTCTCTCGAGACGGACGGCTGCCGCCGCCGCCGACCTACAGATTTATTTACTGCGGTTTTGTTCCAATGGTGTAGGTACCCAAACGTAAGAATGATGGGCAAAAGGGCGTGTACATTTTAAATTTTAATAAATATTGCCAGCTTACTATCACAATTACATAATAGAAATTAATGTTGCCAACAGTACTGTTTGACACGCCTATTTCCCCACATCCTCATTAGCACTGACTCAATGTAATGAGGAAAACATGGTCTCTCATAGATATCATAGTTTATATTTTCCAGACCACTTACAAAGCTGGCCATGTTTTTCTTTGTTTATCAGTCATGTATAATTTATCTTTTGCAAGTTATTCACTTTTTTATTGGGTTGTTTGATTTTTTTAAATTAAGGAACAGCAGCTCTCTGGGTAAAAGTGACATTACTCCTTCGTTGGCCATGAACAGCAAATTGTTTTTGAAAATCTATTGTTTGACTCTTCTCTTTACATCCAAATTTTACGTAGTCAGATATCTCTTTTCCTTCTTGACTTCTCAGCTTCCTAACTTGCTTATTAATTAGTCTCCTATGTCCAATACACAAACATGCTCTTACATATTTAATTTTAGTAATTTTTAAATTTAAATGTTTAACCTTGAGAACGTTGTGGGTGGGGAGGATAAGTCTGGGTTCTTCAAAATGCAGAACCTACTATAAGCTAACTTTAGGTAAACAAGCCGTTTTCCAGTGAACTGAAATTGAAAGGCTGCTGTTGGCAGACTGACTTCCTTGTGTGCAAGCAGAAGCAAGCAGCTGCAGTCCCTTTCTCCAGGCTCACAGGGTTGGCCAAGCCCCCTCCTCCTCCAAAATGAGTCATAGGTCAAGATAGGCAATCCTCCTGAGGCTGGTTCCTTTGGCCACTGAGATGGAGGCTGCACCTACCTGTTCTCTACCTGGAGAGCTTGGTAGGATGCCTAAATATCCTCTGCGGGTTCAATATGTTTGCTCACTCTGTTCCAGAGCAGCAGTTTGGATAGGGTTAGGGTTAAAAGATGCCTGAGGTGATTGCTTCTATAAAAACAGGTTTATCTAAGTGAAGTCTTTGTATGTCTTGCCGCCATAAAATGTCTTTCAAAACCTCTCCCTTCTCCTTGCTGCTGTGGCTCAGTGGATTGAGCGTCGGCCTGAGAGCCAAGTGTTGCTGTTTTGATTCCCAGTCAGGGCACATGACTGGGTTGCATGTCTGGTCCCCAGTTGGGGGCGCGAGTGAGAGGCAACCACACAGTGATGTTTCTCTCCCTCTCTTTCTCCTTTCCCCTCTCTCTAAAAATAAAATAAACAAACAAATAAAAAACTTGGAATAGTACTAACTGCTTAAAACCAATCAGAAACCACTATACCCCAGATTCTAAACATTGGTTATCTCTGATGGGCACGATTTTAAGACAAATTCACTGTCTCTGTTTCCCGTTTGCATCCATGGAGACAAAATAAAACCGAAAAGTCGACCTGTTTACCCTTCCTCCTCTGCTCCCCTCATTAGGAAAAAAAACAAAAACAAAAAAAACCTCTCCCTTTTAGTAATATTTTCCACAGGGTATATGTAGAGTTAATGACTTGCTGCATGTATGTCCTGCGGGCCCAGGTGTGAGGGAGGTTCCTGGTTTTACTCAAAGTTGGTCATCTGAAAACTTCAGAAGTGCTGGGCTTCAGTTACAGGGGCTTCATGATACTAATTAGCCTTATGAGAAGTAGCCTTAACATAAGAATGGCTGTACAGAGTTACTTCAGATCTAAACCTGAAAATCAATATTCCTAAGTTGTGATGGAATTGGCTCAAGTTTTGACTACTAAAAAAAGAAAATTCTCTTTATATAAATAAATTCTTAAGGTTGTGTTGACAGTATTGAATTACCAACAATCTGTTATTTGAATGGTTTGAACATGTTTCTGTTCAAATTCACATAGAACTTATTAGGTCTTAATAATGAATCTAGGTGCCTATTCACGGTTCGATTGCATCTGTTGATGAGGACCTAAGGGGCAGTCATTCCTGTGAGGTTTATCTGTTGTGCTGTAACACAGTCATAAGGGGACAAACAGCAATATAACAATTAATAAACTTCCAGTGTAAACTGTGTACATCTTTATATTGTAAGGTTTTTACTACATATTGATGCATAGTGTGATTCAATTAAGTGCTTGTAATTTAAAACTATTTAATATTTAAAATAAATGTAGTTATATATGTATGTTAGAAAAAGATGCCTGTGGATTCCATTGTCCTAGAATTCCCTTATTAAATACATTTTAAAATGTTTTATTGTGGTAAAATACATATGACATAAAATTTACCATTTTCATCATTTTTAAGTGTACAGTTCAATAGCATTAACTACATTCACACTGTTGTACAACTGTCACCACCATCCCTCTCCAAAGCTTTTTCATCTTCCCCAAAATTCTGTATTAAACAATAACTCTCTTTCTCTCCCCTGACCCCAACCCCAGCTCTGGCAACCACCATTCTACTTGCTGTCTCTATGAATTTGACTGCCCTAGGTACCTCATATCAACTGAGTCGTACAATATTTTTTTCTTTTGTGTCTGACTTGCTTCACTTAGCATAATGTCTTATAGGTTCATCTGTGTTACCGCATGTGTCAGATTTTCATTTATTTTTAAGGCTGAATAATATTCTATTGTACGTATATGCCACATTTTGTTTATTTATCTGTCTGTGGACACTCAGGTTGTATCCCTGCCTTGGCTATTATAAATAATGCTATAATAAACATGAGGGTAAGATATACATAAGCCATATTTTGTCTTTTTATCTGTTGAGGGACAGTTGGGTTCGTTTCCACCCCTTGGCTCTTATGAAAAATGCTTCTATGAACACTGATGTAAAAATATCTGCAAAAGTCCCTGCTTTCAATTATTTTGTATCTATACCCAGAAGTGAAATTGCTGGATCACATGATTATTATGTTTAATTTTTTTGAGGAACCACCATACTATTTTCCACAGCAGCTCTCTACCGTTTTACATTTCCAACAGCAATGCACAAGTGTTCCAAACTCTCCAAATCCTCACCAACAGTTATTTTCTACTTTTTAAAATAATAGCCATCCTAATGGGGATGAAGTGGTATCTCACTGGTTTTGATTTGCATTTCTTTAATGATTAATGATGTTGAGCATGTTTTCATGTGCTTGTTGACCATTTGGAGAAATGCCTATCAAGTCCTTTGCCCATTTTTGAATTGACTTGTTTTTTTGTTCTTGAGTTACAGGAGTTATTACATATTCTGGATATTAATCTCTTATCAGATTTATACCATGCAAATATTTTCTCCCATTCTGTGGACTGCTTTTTCAATTCTTTGATAGTGTCCTTTGATGCACAACAGTTCTTAATTTTGATGAAGTCCAATCTGTCTATTTTTTCTTTTGTTGCTTGGTGTTATATTCAAGTTAGTACATGAATTTTAAAACTAAGAATTTTTTTACTTATAATAAAGTGTTTTATTCATACATCTAAAAATATATGCCTATTTTATTATTAGTCTATATATCAACTGTTTACAAATAATCTGTAAACTGTAGATGGTGCACATGCTGTCTTGTATGTTTTCAAGTTAATAATCTTTTATAAATCATGACCTAAGTGTGTCCACCTCATAAGCCTTAAGATCAGAGCTTTAGAGTTCTCTCGGTTAATCCTCATGACAGATCTTGACGGTATCTCCTTCTGCTTTTATAGCTCAGGAATCTGAAGCTTAGACAAACTAAGTACCTTGCCTAAGGCAACACAACCCACCAAGTATGGAGCTGGAACTTAGACCTGGATTTGGTTAGCTCAAAAGCCAATGTTCATTTCCCAACAATGCTGTGTCTCAAAATGTTAGAAAGGAGTTATACGTCCAGAAGATTCCGTGATTATAGTCCTATTTATAAGAGAAAGGAACTAAATTTTTTAAAGCATGGTGCACCCAGGGCTTTATTTTACTTGTAATCTACTCCTAAGCCAAGAGTCACTGATTTTTAAAAATAAGTGAAGTTTTCCTTTTATATAACAAGATCATAAACCTGGTTAAGGCTAATACCAGATTTAGGAAAACGCTGCACTCCAATAACAAAATTGACATCAGAAGGTAGAAATAATATGATACATCAAAATGTGTTTTACAGAGGGATATGATTGCGGGAGAGGGGGTGGGTTGGGTGGGAGAGAGAAATTAGGGGAAAAGGGGACAACTGTAATTGAAAAACCAAAAAAAAAAAAATGTGTTTTACAGCTTAAGTTGAGAGAGGGTAGGACATGGAGGCAGGTAATAGACTAGAGCTGTTCTATCACACTTATGCTAAAGGACAGGTGATGAGGACCATGTGGTTATCCTACCTGTTCCCCTCCCCAACTCCAGGCACCCTATAAACAAGCACCCAGCTCCCCACACATCACTCAACCTAGCTACCAGGCCTTTTTCCCTCCGGGGCAATGAGTTCTCACATCTCCTCTTCCTCCCTTCACATACAAAGTCTAAATTAAGTTTCCATTACTGATGATGATGTTAGGATACCCCATCCTTCAAAATTTCTACCTACTTTCTTCCTAACACCCCCAAATTTCATGAAAGTAGAATAGCACTCTATTAGAGATAAAAAACTAAAAATGTTTACTGTGTGGGTAAGATGCCTGCAAAGTACTTACAGTAAATACAGGGTATGGAGAAAGTAGATTTACAGTGGTGAGAACATGCAACACAGAGTTTATTCTAGTATTACTACTTATTAATTATTGTACTATTTTCCATACGAACTGTAAACCCTACTTTTGCCACACCCTGTATAAATGGCTGTTATAAGATTTGTTCTTTATTAAATTATTTATTTATTTGAGAGAGAAACACAGATTTGTTGTTCCCTTTATTTATCCATTCAATGATTGATTCTTATATGTGCCCTGACCATGGATTGAACCCACAACCTTGGCGCATCAGGACAATGTTCTAACCAACTAAGCGACCAGGCCAGGGTGATCTGTTCTGTTTTTGACAGGGGAGATTTGCTACAGAGGAAGACACTGGGTGCTAGGGCATAAGTCCTCAAAAACAAGTTACTGTAAGTGGGAGGAAAGAACACCAACAAGAAAAAGCTGAGACATGGAGACAAGTTATTTGTATATTGCATAGCTAGGAGTTAGCTATGTGTAGACTAATAGAAGCTGTACTCAGGGGTTGAAGCTCAGGTCAAGAACTGAAAGTTACCCTTGAGCTATATGACCCATGCTAATACATTCCACATGACTCCTGAACTTTCTTTAAGACAGCAACTGGATTATAAAAACATCTTTGTTTTTCAAGACCTCATTAAGGAGGTCACCATCCTACTCACTGCCTCCAGCAGCCAGCATAGCCCTAGGTTAGTGGTTCTTAATCCTGGTTAAATATTAGACTCACCCCAGTGCTAGGCCACACCCCAGGAAACTGACACTGGTTGTCTAGGTTGTGGTCAAGGTACCAGTATTTTTTAAAGCTCCTCCAGCTAATTCTTATGCAGCAGCAGTGTTATCCAAGGATCTCCAGAATCCCCACTACTGATAGACAAGAAAGATTAAAGTTTACATAATACCTGTCACTTTCAATTTTGGAATAAATGTCCATTTGGAAGAATGAGGTGAATAATGTAAACAGTGTATTTCTGTCTCTGTCTCGTTCTTACACTCACACTAAAGATGAAATTGGTGAGTTTGCCACTCAGTACAGCTCTTAAAAGTAGGAACTTCTGTGCCTAAAAGGGAGGTGCGATGCGGAAACTACAAATACTATGAAATGACTGAAAAAGATTTCATAAGAAATACCCAAATCAGAATCTTCCGTTTGAAGAGAAATTACAGATCTAATAAATGGTTTTCAAAATGGTCTGTGGCCCAGGGTAGGCCCCCCGTGGATGTCTTCACTAGCCAGAAAGAAAAACTAATAATGATGGGAGAACTCAAAAGAGTTTAAAATTTTTAGTTTTAGTTATGGTTAATAGGCTTAGTGATTACTTCTTGTGGAAAGCTGTTGTTCCAGGAACTGGAATGCATGCCCAGCCCTACCCTGACTCCAGGAACCTGCAAGCAATTCAACCTCTGTGCCCAAGGAGGACTGCAAGAGAGCAAGATCGATTGAACCCTTGTCTCTACTTATTGGTTCTGGTGATGACAGGCAGCAGGAACGCCAATTTTTCTAGTTTCAATATAGTATAGTAAATTGGTCATAAAATAAAAACATACAACACTTAGGGAGAAGTGTTTCTTTTATAAATAATGGTGACAGTAAGTAGAAGGGTTCTTCATTTTTTAAAACATATCTTTAATTGACAAAATAAATATATACTACGTACAGCAGTCCCACAGTTTTTTCTAATCCAAAAAATCCCAGTGTCTGGAAATCACTGATCTAAGTGACTCAATTTTTTTTTTTTTTTTAACAGAAACTGAGAAGCAAAAGTTTCTATAAACTCACACCAAAACAGCTACAAACAGGGAAGGTATTAGAGGGAGATCTTCAATCCTCCAGATTCATGCTCTGCACTTCATTACTAAGTATTTTGGCCTTGGGTCCCATAAATACTGCAGTTTGCACATCTACACCTCTCTAGAAAAGGAGGAATTAAACTCAAAGTAATCCTAAAGTGACTCCTTTCGTAATCTGAAGACGTACCTCTTATTAAATGTTAGATACACACACCCATACAGTGCCCCCTTGGTACACTTCACTTTCCTGTAAAAATATTAGTGGAGGCTACTACGTTGTTAGGGGAGGGAATGGGGGTCGGGAGTGGAGGGCGTTCTAAGACCAGAGTTCCACGTATGCAGACTTTAAAATCAGCATGTAATGTGAGCTTCAAAAACTGGCAGTTAGTAGGTAAAGGTATACGTGGATGTAAAAGGGCTGGCCAGAAATTGGCCTAATTGTTGAAGCTGAGAGTACCTGGGGGTTCAAGATACTTTTCTTCTTACTTTTGTATGTTTGAAATTTTCTAAACTAAGAGGTTTTTTGTTCGTTTGTTTTCTTGTTGTTGTTGTTGTGGGGGTTTTTTTATTTGTTTGTTTGTTTGTTTTTTAAGTGTCTGTATTGAGTGGAACCAGCCACCCAACCCTTCTGGCTAGGGCATGAGAGGAGGAGAAGCATTCAGCATCCCCTCCATCTAGAAGCAGGCCCTCACCAGTGGCTGCCATGACAACTGCACAGTTCAGCGCATTTTAGTCATCAGCATCCCCACCAAGCGAGACCATCCGGCAAGTTTCCGGAAGCAGAAGACCCTTTCCCTCCCAGAGCTGCGGTTGTGGGACGCTCGGTTCCTTAGCAAGGAGGCCCCAAGGCGGGGCCACGTCGTTACTCACCGGCCTCGCTGTAGGCCAGGTGCAGCACCCGGCCCAGCGTGGAGAAGGCGCACCTTGGCTGGCACAGCTCCTGGCCGGCCACCGCGAACGCCTCCACTTTGCAACCTGCGGCCACGAACAGCGCATCGGGGCCCCCGCCGCAGAACCGCTCGGGCTCCAGCTTGCAGGGCACCACCTGCTGCGACCCGAATGGGTGCAGGTTGTACAACTGCACCATCCCAGCCACCTGCTACGGGGCAGGCAGGGTCCCCGAGGACCCCGCGCCCGGCTGCAGGGGCTGGACCACTTCCGCGAACGAGTGCGCACAGCCGAGTCACGTGAGCGCCTGCCGTGCCAGCCTGTGGCTCCGCTTCTTAAAGAGACCGTAGCAGGGCGAGGCTGGAGCTGGGAGAGCCGTCACACCCACCCCACTACCCTGACCCCGCCAGGCCCCGCCCGGCCCCGCCCGGCCCCGTCCGGCCCCGTCCAGCTCCACCCAGCTCCGCCCCAGTCAGCGCCCCGCCCGGCCTTGGTTCCAGTGCCTTGCACCCAACGCAAAGCGCCCAGCGGTTGGGGGCCGGAGGTACTGCTGAGCCGTTCCCTTCGTCTTTTCTCGTTACGGCTTTGGGCCAGGAAAGATGGTTAGGCCCTAGAAAGCGTTTTAACATTTAATCATCTGCTCTTCTGTACCATTTCGTACTTGGTTCAGGGGAGTCACTCATGTTTTCCCAATAGCTATGAGCCGCTGGACGGTACGGCTGCAAAAACTGAAGTAAAGGTGCAAACGGCCCTACTCAGTACTAAACCGATGGAGGAGTTGCTCAGAAATACTTTAAATTCTAGAGTGCTTTAGTTGGAAAGAGCGATGCCTAGACCACGCTTGCCAAAGAAAACTTCTGCTGAATGAAAGAATTCGTGGACATCATCTAGTGAATTACAGGTATTTGACAAAAGGTTAGCTTAAGCCGGAGAATAAAAGGACTAAGGGCCAGGAATCCACTGGCTCTTAGTCCTAAAACTATCATCTAACCTGTGCCCTGTATCTATTTCTGACATCTTAAACGTGGAGTTCGTGATTGCAATTCCCATTTTTACTTATTTATTTATTTTTACAGATTTAGAGAAAGCAGGCATTATGGCTACTTTTTCCAGTTCATCCAGAAAATATGTATATCAGTCTAGATTGAGGGCTGTTGCTTTTCATACAGAGGGGCGCAACTGAAAAGAAAGAGCAAAATTTCCTTCAGTCAGTTTCTAGTTCAGCCACCCTCATGAGCACTTTCTTCCAAGAATTTACAAAGTAGGTGCAATTGCATTGAAGTTAAAGTCTGCCTCTATTTCCTATGCCCTCCAGATGAATAAAGTATCCCTTCTTTCTTCGCCCAACCAGTAGGGACTCGGATAGACAACAGGTTCATCAAATTCAGTGAGGCAGAGATGTGGATGGGCAGGTTGCTATAGCTGGCCAGCAGAGAGCTGAAAACTCAGAAGGCTACAATAGACAACCAACCTAACAACCCAACACTCATTTGTTTTAGGTACCATACTCATGAACACCCCTTTTTCTCCACAAATATCTATGATATTGCCCTTTTTGAGTAATTTTCTCCTCTGAGGCTGAAAATCACAATTTCAGTACTCAATTAAAATTTCAAAACTAAAAATACAATTTCATGGTAATTTTACCTGCATTCAAATAACTGTTTTAGGGAAAGAGGTTAAGTTTTACTCAAAGCCTGGAACATCAATGCGTTTTAGAGAAAGCTACCTCTCCGTTACTATAAGGGTCCCTACCATTGGCTCATCTAAGACTTAGGAAATAGACATGCCAGCCAAGGGAAGGCGGGGGATATGCCTAGTTCCCATGTTTGTCAGGAGCTGTGAGCAGAGCTGCCTGCTTGCATTCCTGGTACAAATGCAGGGGCAGCAGTGGGTGACACACTGTCATTTCCTTAGAGAAAGCTGTGTTAGCCTGTTTTGGCAGCCATAACAAAATACCACAGATTGGGTGCCTTAAACAACAGAAATTTATTTTTCACAGTTCTGGAAATAAGAAGTCCAAAATCAATCAAGGTGTCCTCAGGTCTGATTTCTCCTAAGTCTTATCTCATTGGCTTGAACATGGCCACTGTCTTAATCCATTGGGGCTGTTATAGCAGAATACCACAGACTGGGCATCCTATAAACAAAAGAAATTTATTTCTCACAGTTCTGCGTGCTGTGAAATCCCAGATCAAGTTGCCAGCATAGTTGGGTGAGGGCCCTCTTCAGGATTGCAGATTGCTGACTCCTTGTTGTGTCCTCACTTGCTGGAAAGAGCTAGGGAGCTCTGTAGGGTATTTTTTTATATAATCACTAATGCCATTCACGAGGGTTCATGTCCCAATCACCTCCCAAAAGCCCACTGTCTAACGCCATCGTATTTGGCATTAGGTTTCCAATATGTGCCTGGTATCATTAGTCATTAGAGAAATGCCAGTCAAAACCAACATTAAAAGCACTACACATTTGCCCTGACTGGTGTGGCTCAGTGGATTAAGCACCAGCCTGCAAACTGAAAGGTCACTTGTTCAATTCCTGGTCAGGTCAGATGCCTGGGTTGCAGGCCAGGTCCCCAGTTGGGGGCTTGTAAGAAGAAGCAACCCATCAACATTTCCCTTCCTCTCTTTCTCCCTCCCTTCACCTCTCTCTGAAAGTAAAGTAAATAAATAAAATTGAAAAAAAAGCACTACACATTTATTATAATGATTCAAATGAAATACTGACCATAACAAGTGCTGGTGACTGGCAGGAACTAAATGTCAATCTAGAGGCAGCCAGAATGAAAAATTGCTGACCCCATGGCCAAAATAACAAGAATCTCCCTAATCAGGAACTTTCCCAGAGTGTCTGGCACTGTGGCTGTTGTGCTTTGCGGGCTTAAAAGGTGCATCTCAGCAGAAGGCTGAGTGGGACTCCTACGGGCCCTCGAGGAAGTCCAGGAGTCCCCTACTCTTGGGGCCCCTGAGGTGGTCTGGGAATAGATTCCCTCTCACTCAGTCCCTTGCTTGCTCAATAAACTGTTTATACCTTACACCCGGTCTCCAGACTCTCATTAGTGTGGATGTCAAATGGTACAAAAGCTTTTGAAACAGTTTGGCAGTCTCTTAGAAAGTTAATCATATATCTACCATATGATCCAGCTGTTCTATTTCTAGGTGTTTACCCATGAAAATTGAAAGCATGTATCTTTTAAAAGACTATACCCATATTTTCATAGCAGCTTTATGTATAATAGTTAAAAACTGTAAACAACTCAAATATCCATCAACGGATCATAATGGATAAACAAATTTTGTTTTCACCATATAATGAAATACTACTCAGGAATAAAAAGGAATGGACTGTTGATACATGCAACAACATGGATAGATCTCAAAATAATCATGCTGAGTGAAAGAAACCAGACAAAAATAACATATACTATTATTTACATAAATGAGTCTATTTATATAAAATTCTGGGAAATACAAACCAACCTGTATAATCAAACAGCAGGGGTTGCCTAGGTCTGAGTTAGGGGCAGGGGTGTTCAGGAGAGATTACAAAGGAGCCTAAGTAAACTTTTCAGAGTGAAGAATTTGTTCATTATCTTGATTTTGGTAATTGTTTTATGGGTGTATACATATATCATAACTTATTTGTATACTTTAAATATATGGAATTTTTTTAAGACCATAAGACATAGTATAATAGCCAAATCATGTTGCCACTTAAAGGCAAAGTAAAGCTCATTGTATGAATATTAATGTCATAGCAGTTATTTCATAAGTATTTGTTAAAATTAAGAAAGAGGAAGAAAGAGCTAATGTTACTCTCCTACTGAAAATGTTCCAATGGCTTCCCATGATATTCATATTAAAATTCAAATTTTTTAGCTTGGCCAGCAGGGCCATACATTTTTTGCCCAACCTCATTATCTCTCTCCAAACTTATTTCTATCAGCTCTGTCACTGCACCCTAGACACAGGAGTCCTCTAACTGTGCATTCTCGCCTTACAAACTTAGCACTTGCCTCTTCCTGGGCCTAGAGCTTGTCCCAGATTTTCTCATGGCTTACTGCCCCTACTTATTTTTTTTTCTTTCTACTATTACTTCTCTGACATTTCACGTAACATACACTCCTGGTACTTTCTATCACCTCACCTACCTAATTTTTATATTTCTTATTTCATTTTTATCATTATCTGACATGATATTATATATTTGTTTTCTTTTTAGTTTTTCTCCTATGCTAGACAAGAAGCAAATTGAGAGTAGAGACTTTGTCTTCTTCACAATTATATCCCCCATGCCCACAACACTGTCTAACACAGAGTAAGTTCTTGATAAATGTTTGCTGAATGAATGATCTTGGATCTCGTTGAATGGAATGCTTATAGTCATATAGTCATAGTTATTTAATCTCTCACAGCCTTAAATTTCTTATTTCTTACCTCAGAATGCTGTCAAGAGGATTAAATGAGATAATGTATTTAGTATAGTGTTTGGCACGTCACAGGTGGCTCATGAGTTCTCTTTCTTTTATATTCTGATAAATTGACTGTTATTTCTGCAATTTCTCTGTGACCCATAACCCTCCACCCACCCCCAATCTAGGCAGCAGGAGCCAGGGAATTATATACTCATTGACCTCAGGGAAAGGATAACACAGCGGGACCATAGAATCTAATTCTTGTCTTTTAAGTTATTCTAATTTTTTTTAAAAACCATAGTACTTACAATTACTGGCCTTGTACTGCTTTTGTCATGCCAATGTAATCCTAAATATTTTAAGAACAGATGTATCCAAGAGAAAAATTACAAAGTAAAAACTGGCTTGTTCACAAAAGACTTCAAGTGACATTTTCTTGTTTCTGGGCCTGATAAGTCCTAGTCAAGATAATACATAATAGGATATCTGATTTAAAATAGTCCCATTTTGCAAAATCTTTCAAATGAGGCTTTTCATTATAGTTACATATTTCTTAAACCAAATAAATAGACATCTCACACTAAACCAGTGGTTGACAAACCTTAGTATCAGAATCTCCTGAAGAGTTTGTTAAAATACATTTTGCTGTTCCTCACCCCCAGCATTTCTGATTCCATAAGTCTATGGTGGAGTCAGAGAAATTGCATTTCTAATAAATTCCCAGGTGATGTTAACTGATCTTCTGACCAAACTCTGAAAATCATTCACTAAACTATTTGGCTGGATGAATCTGAAATCTTATTATAACCAAAAATTATTTGCAGTGGTAACTACCTAAAGAAATAGTTTTAAGCTTCTTTATGTATAATATATTGTATGATCCACAATACAGCTCCTTTTGACATTAGAATAAATCAATGCACAAATCAACATTTATTGACTTTGGAAGAGGGCCAGGCAAATGAAGCTGGTAGTCAAGATGACCTGCATTCTAATCCCAGCTTTAAAACTAATTGTGATCTTGGCACCAACATTCAATCTCCCTAGACCTAAGTTTCCACATCTGCAGATTGAGGGCAGGGAGCAAGATGATTTCCAAGGTGTCACCTATCTCTAAAAGTACCAGATGATTCTTTGATACTACTACATGCAAGCCAATGTGCTGAGTGAAGTGGGAGATGTGAAACATAGAGCTTGCTCCTTAGCTGGTGACACAGATACATACGCAGAAAAAGACTAGTCCAAGCTCAAGGGAAAGCCAAAATAAGCTGCTTCAAAATTCCATCCTGGTGGCATGATATTAGGAAAACCACCTCCTCACTCACTCTCAGACTAAGGGCATTTGAAACTGTTCTATGATATTAATTATATCTTTAACAGAAGAAACCTCTCCCTCCATTTCTTTCCTTTTTCCTTCCTTTTCCTTTCTTTCTTCCTTTCTTTTCCTTTCTTTTCTTTTCCTTTCACTTTTTGATAAATATTTACTGAGACCCTGGTAATGTGACCATGGAAAACTGTAACAATGGGAAATTGTAACCCACCCCACCATTTTTTTAACACTATTTCTGCAAGTGCTGATTCTAATATGTAGCTTGTAGATGAACAGTGTGTTTATATAACAATCCTGGGAACTAACTGCCAAAAATACAGACCCCGACCTTCAAGCATTCTAGTTCTGGGAGATTTGCTGACCTTCAACGGTGGAGCTGGGATGACCTGAAGCCAGGCTGAAGTGAATCCAGATGACTAAACCGGGATGATGCACACCGGACCATTACTTGCCTCATTGGAATGGACTGAGCTCATCTGCACATAGACAACTTTGCAAACCCCCTCTTTGATATCTGTGTTCTGTTCCCTTCTCCCTCCTTATAAAAAGCCTCTGCCTCCACTGAGAGGTGGAGATGGGCTTTGAGACATAAGTCCCCCATCTTCCAGATGGCAAGCATCTGCAAACAAACCATGTTCCTTTATATCAGTATCTGTTTCTCGAGTGTTGGCTTTTGTAGCAGCAGGCAGCCAGAATCTGTTCAGTTACACTAAGATAGATGGAAATGCCCTGAGTAAAATCAGGTCTAAGAGCCTGAGACCAAACCACATCAGCTGATCAAGTCACTTTACCTCACTGAGCCTGTTTCTCCACCTGCAATACTGTTATCATGAGCCTCATGTTAAATAATACACAGTTTTTAGTGAAGGTCCTGCCATGCAGTGAGAAAATAAATGTTATATCTCCCCAGAGCACCCAGTGTTATGTGGTACTAAAAACCTGAGTAATTTAAGAATGAACAGTGGTCAGAAATGTAGGCCTTGGTGATGAGATTAGAAAATGAAGGAGGGATGAGAATGGATCTGAATACTAATTGGAGGGAACATAGATCAAATGGGGAGAAAGGGGGAAATTTCACTATTTTTGCATTAGCAAGTAGAATAACATGATTAAGAGTTTGTGCTCTTGGAGACAGATCGCCTGGATTTGAACTTTGGCTCTGCAATTCACTAGCTGTGTTTTGTAATGGTGAGCAAAATATTTAATCATTCTGCATCTGAGTTTCCTCACTGTAAAGTGGAAATAATGACAGCATCTAACCTCTTATTTTGAAGATTAAATGAGCTAAAATCTGTAAAGGGTAAGACATACGTGGCACATTATAAGAGTTTAATAAGTAAAAGCTGCTATTATCATTTTTCGATTCAATTCCCTGGTCACTCCAGTGAGGCTCTTGTTCCTGGGAATACTGGATCGTGCACAGGGGCTATTATTGTCTCAAGTTGGAGCTGCATAAAGCATGTTCCTAGAAATGCTTCCCTGAGGACTCCTGCTTTTCTCCTATGAAGTTAATACATATAAAGTTTAGATCAGGCTCCTTTGCAGTTCCAAAACTTTGCTGCAAATTTGAATCACTGGGGAGCTTTTAAATATACTCTTGCCCACGTCGCACCCCTTATCAGTGAAATCAGAGTGTCTAGAAACAGAGGCCAGGCATCTGCATCTTCTAAGGGTTCTAACATGCAAGAAGTTTTCGGAACCACTGGCTTAACAGACTCCTTTTCCTTCTGTGTTGAGGGTGCTGAATAAATCGAAGCCTTTACCTGGGCATTGTCTCTTCCTTCTTCCTTCCTTCCTTCCTTCCTTCCTTCCTTCCTTCCTTCCTTCCTTCCTTCCTTCCTTCCTTCCTCCCTCCTTCCCTCCCTCCCTCCCTCCCTCCCTCCTTCCTTCCTCCTTTCTTTCTTTCTTTCTTTCTTTCTTTCTTTCTTTCTTTCTTTCTTTCTTTCTTTCTTTCTTTCTTTCTTTCTTTCTTTCTTTCTTTCTTTCTTTCTTTCTTTCTTTCTTTCTTTCCTTCTTTCTTTCTTTCTTTCCCTTCTTTTTTCAGTAATGTGTAGAAAATTGAAAGTAACAGGGCTGTCCTAAACTGACTAAAATACTATTGAGTTAGTTAGTCAATAGTGACCTCTGGTGGTATGATGAGAACCTAAAATAATAAACAGATTTTCTTGCAGTAGTGTTCCCTCACTTATCATGGGTATTACGTTCTAGACCCCTCCCCACCATAGGTGAAAATCCGTGAAGTAGAAACCTTACATTTATTTTAGTATTTATATATATTTTAAGGCTTTATAAACCCTTCCTACACACTTATAAACCATTCCCAGTCCCTTAACTTTTTCCACACTTTTATAAACACTACTTATGTTCTTAAACATATTCTACACTCTTAAACCTACATAACTTTAACAACATACATATACAGTACTGCAAAATCCCACAATATAGTGAAAAATCCACGATAAATAATTAAATAAAATAGTTTTTAAAATCCTGCAATACAGTGAGGCCACGGTAAGTGAACCGCGATATAGAGAGGGACTACCGTAATGCTTTAAAAAAAAAAAATTGATTGATTTGAGAGAGAGACATTGATTTGTTGTTCCACTTATTTATGCATTCATTGGCTGATTCTGGCTGGGGATCAAACCCACACAACCTTCGTGTATCAGGATGATGTTCTAACCAACTGAGCTACCAGGCCAGGATTTCAGGAATGCTCTTAACACAGGGAAAAACTATCAGAAAGACCACTCTCCTCCACCCCATGCCTTTCCACCACATACATATATTATCTAGAAAGGGAAAATGAGGCCTACAGAGGCAGTTGATCAAGATCACAAAACAATCATTAACAGCTGTGGAACTGAAACTTGACTGGTTCTCCAACTTCCCTTTCCTCTCCAGGGCACCCTCCCCCACAGTGGCCTCATGTTCTCAACCTCCCAGTTGAGAGCCAATGAGCACCACCAGTGTGCATCAATAGCTTACAGGTTCTATTTCTAGCTCCTAAGCCTGACCTTCAGCCGACAACTATCAAACACAGTCATATAACTGACCTGAGTCGGAAGGATCTGGAGAGGAATGACCTCTCTCCTCTATGCCCTACAGTTTTGATTTCTCCTATAGGGTAGAAAGCGAAGGTTTAACTAGGGAAGTCTGACCCACTGAGCCTTCTGATTAAGGATAACTGTACCCAATAAAAAGGATAAGGCCCAATGAAAGGTATTGCCTAGTGCATCTGTCTTGACACACTCCTTCTCTCTGTCCTCAATCCACGGGGCTTTGTGTCAGGTGGGCAAGCTGAGGCCCAATAACAGAACTGCCTTCTCCAGGCAAGCTTCTGAAAGCCCTGGGCTAACCTGCAGCACCAGCACTAATGGGGCCCTAGAGGTGTGACATTCTCAATATGAGGATGATGCCAGAGTACAAGGAAAAAGTAATGGTCTTCCTCTGAAAGAAGACGCTAAGGTATCAGTGTTGGAGGGTAGGGACTGAAGATTTAGGGACTAGGGGATGGGGTAGGGGTGGAGTGGATCCTTGCACACAGACTAGTGGAGTTGAGTCCCTGAAGCGTAAGTGGAGTGGAATCTGAGGACTGAAGATCAGGAGCAAGGGAGATCTGGAACCCCCATTTGGGTAGTTTCCCTCGAAACATACTGAGAAAAGCCAGCGACTCCACTGCCCTACCTCCACTAACATAGCAGATGCCCCGTGGCCACCACGGACCCCTGGGGAGACCAAGAAGCCTTCTGGGACAGTGTGAATAAAAGACCGGGCTGAAAGGACCCTGCCCCCTTCACTCTCTTCAAAAATCTCCATTTCTCATAATTGCTAGTGACACTATGACCTAATGAACTGCGACAAGTCTAGACGAGGCTTCCCAAACCCCACCCCAGAGAAGCTAAGGATTGCCTTGGTTCCGGTGGCAGAGGGAAAGATACTGGTTAATCTCCCTCTCTGCACAGCTGTTTGAAGAAATTTTTCCTTAAAAGCTGAGAGAAGCCCCGTGGCGCTTTATGAGAAATAGAGTCTTGGATGAAGACGATGCATTTCCAGAGGATTCTGGAAATAGCCGGCTTCAGGCTCCAGATACGCATGCCCAGCTCTGCGTGCAGTTCTGGAGACTGGAGCTTCGTATCTCCGGTAGCAAGCGTGTGCTGTAGTTCCACTCCCTCACCTCCCCACCCCTAAGGCTTGGAGTCATGCTGCCTGAAGGCGAGTGGGTGACCACGTTCCTCCTCCCTCTGCCTCTTAATCAAGGCTCTGCCTGACCTTCCTGCATTACAGGATTCATTTTTTCCAGAGCACACAATCTGGAAAGGGCTAACAACCAAATGACAAAACTGCGTGGGTAGAAGAGTATGTGTTTTAATTGCTGTGTTAGGCAGGAGCGTGTGGGTGGGGCAGGTTTTCCTATAGTGATTGAGGTCCGTGTTGAAACTTGAAGGACCAATAGGCAGGAGCCTGGCAAGGGATACGGCCAGGGCCAAGGTCCCTGGCAGAGGGGTATCGCCCACAGGCCTAGAGAACAGAGCAGAACTAATCTATAGAACTTCACCATTTTGTGGGGGGAGAGGTGAGAGTAAGGGGGAGAAGAACCACCTAAAGCAGGACTGAGTGACATAGACATTATCACCAGGGCAATGTGTAGACATTAGAGCTCTAGGCAGTGGTATTACCTGCTCTGGATTTTAGAAAGGTTTGCCTTCATTGAGCAAGCCTATTGGAGGGGTTGGAGTCAGGAATTCCTGGGAAGAAATCACAGCAGTCTGGGCTAGAGTAGAAGCAGGGGAGGTGGATAGGAGATGATATTATGGCAATGAGATATATTTAGGAGGTAGGCTGGAAAAAGAATGGTTACTTATTGTATGGAGGATGCTGGATTCCTTTAGGCCGACCTGGGGTATGGTGGTGCCATTCTCTTGAGAGGGAAATTTACACATGTATACCTAAACATTCTTACACAACGATGCCCTTACTTATAAATTACCTCATTCTAAAAGTAAGCTGAAAGAGATACCTAGCCATTTACACAGCCCGTGCACATGGACTCATAATTTGCAACGTACTGATAAACAAACATTCACACAAATGTGCATGTGTTAGATTGGGAAGGGCTCAAAGAGTCCAACTAGGTCTCTACTCTGGGCTCTAAGCTCCTTACCCCTCCACTTACACCCTGTGGGGTCTGTTCTTTTTCACTGTGTGCTCTTGAACAGTAATTTCACTTCTCTTGGTTTAGTTCCCAAAAGGCAACTGCTTAGGCAGTGAAGTTATTATGAAGATGTGACATTTAAGAATGACCCTTACATACCAAAGAATGTTTAGTGTGGCTGTCCATGATGATGGCATCTGGAGATAAGAGATGCCTCTGAAGTAGAGAGGAATTCAGCATGATAATTTAAAGAGAAGTTGAGAGAAAGGTTAAAGTTTGCTCTGACAATCTCTTTTAGTTTTGTTTTGGATTTTTGTTTGTTTTGTATTTTAGTTTTAGTTTTGGCAGAGTCGATACTCATTAAGGAAGATTTTTTTGCTCTGTGTGGCATTGATTATAAGAGACTCCTGGGATGGAGGGTGGATAGCAGTACAACCCCTTGGCTAATTAATCTTATTAAAAAGCATATCAAGCCTTATGTTTAGGAAATATTTACCCTCTTGTTATTTTTGTAGGCCACCTCAGATTCTCTATTGAATTCTATATTCTTTCTAGATTTAGCTGGATGAGATTTTCATTTCTTTGTTTTATAGTCTCTCATTAGACATGTTTTTACCCAAAATAAAGACTCCATTATCTTTTGAATGGTCTTCATCTCTGTGACTTGGTTTTCCCCCCAGCTTTGAAGACCCCTTTGAAACGCACCCATTGAAATCTACTCATCATTCCCCTCCTGCTTAGCTGCTCTCTAGTCCACGAAACCTTTGAATACCTTTTTCTTAGTTCCCATGTGAGAAATGCTCACAATAAAAACCAGGACACAGGACTTGAGCAGCAAAGTGAGGCATTTATTCATGAGTCTGCAGAGTTGGGTGTACCACCAGCCAGGAGAATGTGCGCACAACGTAGACAAAGAAAACTGGTTTTATACTAATGCGATTAGATTCCTTCCCTAATGTGATTAGCTCCCCCTCCTCTCTTCTTCTCCCCCGTTTCTCCATTACTGGTTAATCCAGGTTCACAATCTAACATGATTAACTACATAACTCAGGGTGTGATTAAATAAGGGTAATCTAGTTATAGGTCTATCTCCAATTTATTTGCAAAGTTATCTAGCTTCATCTTCCCATTTCTCTGTGTTTGGTGACAACAATCTTCCTCCTTTTGATCCCAGAGATATGTGTGAGGAGCTGTGGAATGTCTTTTCCTTGCCTCTTTTCTAGGATTCATCTATTATCTCCTACTCGTTTGAGAGTCACTCGCTTGCTTCTTTATCTCTAACACCCAGAACACAATACTTTTATCTCTCTTACCCACTCTGTTAATTTACCTTGCAGTTTAGTGATTTATATCTTTTTCTATACTTTACTGCTGTATAAACCATGCATGACATGTGTTATTTTCTTTTGTATATTGAGAGACCGCATATTACTCATTTTTATATTTACTTAATGGCCATGTACTATTAATTTTTGTTTGTATGCATATATATACTGTTTGGCACATACACCTCTGTAATTCCAACCTGAGGCCAGAGACCCCTGGCAAAGGTAATAATACTTATTCACCTATTTTCAGTATAAAAAATTAAACATATTCCTTCAATTAAGATGTATAGATTTAACAAAGCTTTTTAAAAAGATTTTATTTATTTATTTTTTAATAGAGGGAAGGGAGGGAGAAAGAGGGAGAGAAACACCAATGTAAAAGAGAACCACTGATTCATTGCCTCTCACACGTGCCCCAACCAGAGATCAAACCCATACCCCCAGGTATGTGCCCTGACTGGGAATCAAACCAGTAACACTTTGCTTTCCGGGACAATACCCAACCAACTGAACCACATGGGACAAGGTAGTTTAACAAAGCTTTTAAAATTTTTCAAAATATAAAATTTCAAGTTTGTGCTAATTAGAAACTCGGTTAAAAATTTGAATAAGCTAATTAAGTTTTAGACAAATTTTCAATAACAAAGGTGTTCTTGAGAAAAGATTAAGAATTATTCTCTTTGGAACATAGTAAAAAAATTTTTTAATGTATGTGACAATTATTGCTACTTCTTTCCTAAATCCAATTTTCTTTTATATAAACAGTAATTTCTAAACAAGTGTATGGTGATTTTTCTCTTACGAGAACCTGAATGAGCCCCTCTTAGAAAACTAGACAGCTGTATTCCTTATTCTTTTAAAAAATACTAGCATTTTATCTGGCTGGTGTGGCTCATCCCACAAAGCAAGGGGTTGCTGGTTCCAGTCAGGACACATGCCTGATGTGGGCTCAGTCCCAAGTAGCGGCATGTACACGAGGCAACTCTTTGATGTTTCTCTCTAACACAGATGTTTCTCTCCCTCACTTTCTCCCTCCCTTTTCTTCTCTCTAAAAATAAATAAAACCTTAAAAAATATATTAGTGTCTTTTCCAACGAAACACCAAATGGCAGGTCATGCCAAGTGCTGCGGGAGGGCCGGGAGGACCCAGAGGTCCCTGAGGCCCCTGGAATGGGAGGCTACAGTGGATTCAATGGAGGATTTGTGGCATTCTGGGCTGAGGTCGTGGCCCAGATTGAGGTTGGGACTGAGGCCGTGCAAAGCTCGTGGAGACAAGGAGTGGATGCCTATCACCAAGCTGGGCTGCCTGGTCAGGAACATGAAGATCTAGTCCCTAGAGTCTATCTCTTCTCCCTGCCCATCAAGAGATCTGAGATCTTTGACTTCTTCTTGGGGGCATATCTCAAGAATGAAGTTTTAAAAATTATGTCTATGCAAAAGCAGACCTGTGTTGGGCAGAGAATGCAGTCCAAGACATTTGTCACCGTTGGAGACTACAATGGACATGTTGATTTGGGCGTTAAGTGCTCAAAGGAAGTAGCCATTGCCATCTATGGGGCCAGTCATCCTGGTCAAGCTCTCTATTGTCCCTGTGTATGAGGCTATGGAGGGAGCAAGATCAGCAAGTCCTACACCATCCCTTGCAAGGTGACTGGCCACTGTTGCTCTATGCTGGTGCGCCTCATTCCCATCCCCAGAGGCACTGGCATCATCTCAGCCCCTGTGCCCAAGAAGCTCTTCTGATGGCTAGTATCAATGATTGCTACACCTTGACCAGGGGCTCCACTGCCACCCTGGGCAATTTTTCCAAGATCATCTTTGATGCCATCTTTAAGACCTATAGCTCTCATCCCTGACCTCTGGAAAGAGACTGTTTACCAAGTCTCCCTATCAGGAATTCACTGACAACCTTGAAAAGGTCCACACCAGGGTTTCTGTGCAGAGGACCCAGGCTCCAGCTATGGACACAACGTAATTTTTTACCAGAAAAACAAATTCAATTAAACCTGTTTTAAAATCATAAAAAATAAAAATTAAATTTATGGGTAAGAATGTCTTATCCTTTGAATTATTTCTTTTTCACAAATTTATAATGTATCCCACTATTGATTGTTTCCAAATGAGCTCCATTTTCTGAATATTTACTGCCAGCTGTGTTGACTTTAGTGTGCTAACCTAGGTCATCAATGCTTTGAAGTTCATCTCAGGGTATATCATACCTTATTTTTCTTTGACCCAACACCTTACCAAAAAATATTGGGGACCTCCGACCCACAGAGATCCCTTGGTGTCGTGGATGAAATGAAGACTTCCCAGGCAGCTTGTGCTAAGGGAGAGAAGGCTGGCAAATGTCTGAGAGACAAATGCCTCAATTGCCTTCCTCCAAGGTCTTCTATTGAGTGCAGGAAGCTTAAGGGCATATAGTGTGCAAGTAAAGCTCATCAACCAATGTTAAGCAGTGCTGATTACAGAAAAGATATTGTTCAGGGATAACAATTGAAGCAACAGTTGAGATCTCCCTCAGGTCAGGGTGTGTTGAACATAGACTTCAGGTGGTCATAAAATAGGGAGGGTGAGTTCATTTTGAGTTAAAGTTAAACCCTCTGCTACTGGTATGGTAAAGTGGTCAAGCGAGGTAAAAGAGCAGGGCAAGCTTCAAAGGACAAAAAGCATTTTCTCATGGCCCGATTCCCACTGGGACCCACTGGCTATAGCATCGAGGCATATATGCACCCAGCTTTCCTGGTTTTCCAGTCAGGTCTTACAGGCTTCGTTTCCTTCGCCTGGCCTGTGTGGGGCTACAAGTCTTGATACTTTCCCAGGGGTACCCCAACAAAAAAATATTTGAGAAATGGAAATTTTATTTATAAATGTTACAAAATTAGCAATTTAAACAGGATATTAATATACTCTGACCTGAAAACTTTCATCTGTGTATGAACTTGAGTCTCTTGATAGTTTTAATTCTATTAGAACAAGATAAATTTCCTCTAAAACTTTATTTGAATGCTTTTTTCTTCAACTTTGAGAAATATGTTTCACTTTTGCAGTTTTTAAAAACTTTCTAAAGGATTATTTGAAATGGCAAGTTAAACCTTAATTTAGGGTTAGCATAGATATAGTTGTAGGCAGAAGCGGATTAAGGTTGGTTGAGGTCCCAGGCGCAGAAGAAAATATTGGGTCCCTTAAAAAAAAAGAGACAGGGAAAATAAAAATACATGTTAACCATATTTTATGCAGCAGGAATGAAACCAAACTTGGTGTCATTAGAAAAAAGTGTAAAGTTGGGGTTTTGTGGGAACCTTTAGAAGTCAGCGCACCTGCTGTTAAATCCGCCTCTCGTTGTACGATGCATTAGTTTGGTGAATTGTGATAATGACTAAAAATTGATTTGCTAATATAATATAGATTCCCGCACACAAAAAATGTGTGTTTGGTAATATCCAAAGTTTCTTTAGAGTTGAAGTTTTGGCTTTTTACTTTTCTAGCCATAAAGGAGGCAGAAAAATATTTACCAGTCCTTGCATGTTTATTAAAATAAAAAAAAAACTTTGGCTATGGCCATGTCAAGAACTCTAAATAATTCCATGGTCTAGAGTGGCACTTTCCTGAATCTGGGAAAAGTATCCTAGGCAGGAAGCAAAGGAGGGGGCAGATCCCAGGCAGGCCTGGTACATCAGTAACTCTTGTCTTCTGCCGTGTAGGAGCACTCCGTGTGCCAAGGCCAGAAACAGGAGAAAACAGTTATCTTCTGGGAAAAGCCTGTGTAATCTGGAATACCAGATATTTCCCAGAGTGGGAGTTGGGCTCCAAGTGTCTCATGGTTGTTGATGAAACAGTTCAGTCCGTTTCAAGGGTGTGTGCCTCAGAAAATGACTGGCTTTGGAAACAGTGTTATTCTGGAATGGAGGATAACCCTGTAACAGAACCTCTGGGCTGCTCCGATTGAAACAGAACCCACAGGCCGTTTAGTTAGGGGCCCGATTGCCTGCCCCCAGAATTACAACTCTCAGTACTAGAGTTTAGTGAAAAGAAAAAAAAAAAGAACTGTTTATTTAACAGTTAAATAGATTTAGATTATTTACAGATTTCTTCTGTTGAGTCTTATGTTCTTTAAAATACCCATAAACACATAATTCTGCCTCCCCCTCCCAGACCTGGCCAGTCTTAGGAAATTTGGAAACATCGTTTCCCTACTTCCTAGACAGAGTTCAGCTTTACCAGCAGCTGCCAATCATTCAATCTGATTGGGGAGGTCCTTTCTGTGCTGTGGTGCCCTCCAGCTCTCAATGCAGAACCGCCTGGATTCTCAGCCTCCTTGTAAACTGCCTTGTAAACCGCATGGCAAGAGCCTCTTAAAGCAGCCTGGAGAGCCCTCTCAAAACTGCATGGAGAACCTAGCTTCTTCAAACCTCATGGAGATGGCCCCTTCACCAAGCTGCATGGAGGGGCATGAGCAAGAGCAAGGGATCGAGAAACAGAGAAGGAGAGCACGAGAAAGGGAGCCAGAGAGAGCGTGAGACAGAGCGAGTCAGAGAGAGCGTGAGACCCAGCTAAAATGTCCGCAGCTGCTTATATATCCCTGACTGTGTCCTCTGATGCAGTGGGTGTTGCAACATGTTCTGACCATTCACAGAACCCTACGCAGGCTCTGTAGGCTCCTTCTGTACCATCCCACAGTTCAAGACTCCTCTTATCTTCTTGGACCTTGGAAGTATCAAAGCCATTTTGCGTAACAAAGACACTAGCAACTAGCCCTAGGCATGCAAATGTGTCTTAAAAGCTGCTTCCCTTTCCCCATCCCCCAGCCGCAAACTCTGGGTTTGTTTTTAGACACCCCTGTTTCTGTAACAACCCTGCTGATGAGCACCAGGAAGTCAGTCTCAATCTACTATACTCCTTGTTAAGTACTGGAGAACTCATTAGATGATAACTTTATTACAATAATAGGAGTGATAAAAAGAGCGTTTATTGATTACTTATGTCTAACCAGGCACTTAATAGTCATTATGTTTAATAAGACTCTTATTTGGCATTTATTTTACATTACTTCCTCTGCCCTATCAGCTGTGGCTAATATTTAAGGGTCCTGGTTACGTGCAAGAAAATTCAATTGTAAATAACTAAGTCAAAAGATTTTATTTTCTGTCATTTCCTTTGCCTTATCTTGATTATTTTTTTTTTTTTTTTTTTTTTTTTTTTTAAATTTCATCATACTTTATTCCCTGTTTTCCAGCACATTTGTTTTTTTTTTTTTTTGAAATTTTTTTTTTTTTTTTTTTTTAAGATTTAATGTGTTTTATTGATTAAAATATTACATTTGTGCCACTTTCCCTTCCCTCTGCTCCCCTCCACCCGGTGGCCCCCTCCCTCCAGTTGTCCCCCCCTTTTAGATTATGTCCATTAGTTGTGCTTACAGTTCCTCCCAACCTCTCTCCGTCTATTCCATTCCCTCCTACCATGATCTCCAATTCCTATATCATCTCCCTCCCTCTCCCCACTCCCCCTCCCTGTTGACCTCCCCCCACTATATTTCCCTTACCCACAGTTCCTTTTCCACTCTCATTGCCTGTTTCGTTTGCCTTTGTTTCATCTCCCTAGCTTCTGTTTTTTAAACCAGTCCCTTTAACTTCTCATATAACAGTGGTTTGGATCTAATGAACTCTTTCAGTTTTATTTTGTCCTGGAAACACTTTCTCTGTCCTTCTATTCTGAATGACAGTTTCGCTGGATAGAGTATTCGTGGTTGTAGGTTTTGGATTTTCATTACTTTGAATATTTCTTGCCAGTTCCTTCTTGTCTGTAGGGTTTCCCTTGAGAAGTCAGCTGATAGTCTAATTGGGACCCCTTTGTACATAATTCTTTTCTTCTCTCTTGCTGCTTTTAAGATTCTCTCTTTATCTTTAATTTTTGACATTTTGATTATAATGTGTCTTGGAGTGGTTCTCCCTGGGTCCAGTCTCTTGGGAACTCTC
Organism: Furipterus horrens; assembly: GCF_987537825.1. Taxonomy (NCBI): domain Eukaryota; kingdom Metazoa; phylum Chordata; class Mammalia; order Chiroptera; family Furipteridae; genus Furipterus; species Furipterus horrens. Next base: position 60,654,975 of record NW_028327171.1, on the reverse strand, counting down.
CTTGCTTCTTGGACCTGCAAGTCTATTCCCTTCCCCAAGTCTGGGAAGTTCTCCTTTATTATATTTTCACTCAATTTTTCAAGTTCTAGTTCATCTTCCTCATTCTCTGGCAAACCAATGATTCTTATGTTGGGCCTTTTATAGCTGTCCCAGAGGTTTCTGATCCTCTCATTGTTGCTTGCCATTTCCTCTCGCTGCATTGGTTGACTGCTAGTTTCTTCTCCATATTCCAGTTTGTTGAAATGGACTCTGGATTCCTCACCATCTGTCTCATATGTGGTTTTGTTCCTTTCGTTATGAAAGTTTTTCGCTTCTTTCATATCTTTTTCCTGCTCTTTTGTGAATTCTGTAAGCCACCTGCTAACAATGGCCCAGAACTGAGCCTCTGACAGGTTTCTTATCTGTTCATCTGTCAGGTTCTCTATCTGCTGTCTGGTGAGTTGTGTTACCGGTATTTCTAAAGTTGCCTGCCTCATTTTGACAGATGCGTTTTGTTTTCCTGGGCTGGCTGTCGGGAGCAGGGGGCAGTGCCTGCGTACGCGTCACAAATCAGCGACCGGCAGGCGCGCGACCTATTTCGCAGCCCTGTGGTGCTTTCTGTGGGGGCGGGGGTCCAAGATGGATTCACACAGTTATTCAGCTAGGAGACCGGGATCCGTCCTCCCGCCCCCCTGGGCCTCACTGTTCAAGGCGATGCTGCGGCTTCTCCCCAGCGCCGGAGTCGCGCAGGAGTCGCGCAGGAGTCGCGCAGGCCAGGGGCTTGATTGGAGTCGCGCACGCCAGGGGCTTGAAAGCCTCCAGGATTTTTCGCCGCCCCGCCCCGCCGCTCCGCAAGCAGCTTTGCCTTCTTTAACTCTTACCTGCCCAAATGGCACCGCTGGTTTATAACTTCATATGTTGGGCTTCCGTGTAGCTTTATTTTCTGGAATTTCTAGTTATCCTTTGTTTTGAAGTAGTTGTATTCCACTATAGTTGTAGAGGGAGACCTAGCGTGTCCGTCTAAGCCTCCATCTTGGCCGGAAGTCCCATTTGTTTTTCCTATCTTGATTATTTTTAAAAAAATGGTTCAGAAATAATATTATACCAATGTCAATTTCCTGATTTTGATGATTGTACTGTGATTATGAGTGGTGTTAAAATAAATGGGGTAAAAAATGAAGGAACTTTTTGCACAACTTTTGCAACTTTTCTGTAAGTCTAAAGTTAATTAAGAACAAAGTTGAAAAACTTCATAATTTCTTTACTACAATTTATATATTTTATTATTTTCTAGCAAAATTTATGACATGTTCAATATAGAGAATATTTTACATGCATATAAGCAATAAGAATGAAAATTCCCTAATTCAGCCAGCTAGAGGTATCTGCTATAAATATCTAGTTCTGAATTTATTGCGATGTATGTGATATACAGCACATATTAATTTCAAGCAGTGATTCTATCTGCAAAGATAGAACTTTATATTAATTGAACATAATTTGTCTTAAACCTTCAGTTTGCCTAATGGGAGGTAACTTAATATAGCCACTTCCAGGTACTGTACTTCAGTCCTTTTAAGTCTTAAAGTCAATTATATTCAGGTTTCAAATTCAGTCTCCTTTTTATTACACTTTAGGGGGCTTCAGTTCATTTTTGAGGAACCAGCCTCTTGCTTCTGCTTACTAGAACCATGAACTATTGAAAGCCTCCAGCCTTCACAGTGTTGGAGACTCACTGGGGACTTAGAATTTTGAAAGGCTACCCTTGGATTCCTTAACAATCACCTCATTAGCCTTTACTCCTTTACTGCCCTGTCACATTTCTGGTCTCTGAGGCTCTCTTTCTAAAATTTGCAGAATTTTGAGGCGAATCTATGAAAAACAAGGTATAGCTTCCTTTTCTTATGGGATATCTAGAAACTTTGTTACGCTGTCTGTCCTCCCTCCTTTGTGGCACCTGGCTCAAATTCTTGGCATTCCAGGCCCTTTCCTGAAGATCCACTTGAGATTAACTCTGTTGAAAATTCTCCTCCTTCATTGAGCTTTGTCTCATGTCCTTTTGAATGAAGGAAACAAACAAACAAACAAGCTCTTACAGCATCATATATTTTTCTAGAATCTATTAATTATGACATAAACTCGAAGGCTTTGATATTGAAGGCAGACTTGGAAATTCAAATTCTTAAAAGTTTTTTGCTTTTTTTGTTTTCATTTTTTTGCCAAGGGCTTCAAGATTCTATTTTGTTAACAAACTGTAAAATAATTTTTTTTTTTGAGAAAACCGTGAAAATTTGATTATGAGCTAGTTATTAGAAGACACCAAGCGTAGATTTAATTTTGTTGGGTGTGAAAATGGCCTTATGGTTACATAAAGAAATAGTCATAATTTTTAGAGAAGTTAGTGAAGGCCATTATAGTCATTGTGGGTTGGGAAGTGACAGGAATGGGAAGTATGGAACAGATTATTAAGAGCCATACATACCATTCTTTGACTTCATGCTCACAATATCAAACTGGGAAGTGACTGGATTAACTTGCATATAATGGGGGAGAATGGGAAAAGTGTTTGGGACTCAGAGGTGGGTGGCTTGAAGAATATTTTATTTTTTCTCCACTGTCAGCACCCACATTGAAATCCATCAGAAAACCCCACTGGTTCTTTTAATTTCATTATCTTGCCATTCCAATCCACCATCACCTCTTACCTGGACACAACTGTCTCCTAATTATCAACTATACAGTCTTTCTGTGTTTGTTCTTGTTCCCTGTAATCCACTCTCCATAGAGCCATCATAGAGACTTTTTAAAAGCTTAATTCAGGTTGTCATTCTGCTTAAAACATTCAATGGCTTCCTATTGCATTAAAAATGAAATACATACTCTGCCAGAGACCATATATTTCTATGTAATCTAGCCATTAGCTTCCTCACCATCCTCGTGGTGCCACTTTCCTCCTTATGCATCAGTCCCACACACATACGCCACCCTATAGTTCCCTTTCTTCTTTTAAGTTACAATTGTTCATTTTTCAGAATACATTATCTAGTGTGATAGTTCTGTTGTAACATTTTAATCAAGCTAGTACAAACTGCATTCATTTTTAAAATGAAAAAGAATGATTAAGTGAAAAAGTGTTTAAGTTCAACAGCTAGATCTGAGATATAAAATAGTGACGAAGGTTGACAAAAATGTTGACTTTAACTAGAAACATCTTACATCATTCAATCTGGATTCTTTTATGATGGAGAGTCATTACACACAAGTCTCAGATCTTGTATTTTCACATTTGGAATTTTATCTTTCAGTCTAACGAGCATGGCTTCCTCATTAATTTTACACACAAAAATCATTCTCAATATGGGCATTTTCTGGCATGTTTTTCAAGAACTTATTAGGATCTGGCACATCAAAAATTGAACTATATTGCCGTTTGCCTCATAATATTTCTAAAAGAAAGTAAAATAATTAAAATAACTTGAAATGCCAATGTCATCTTCCTTCTATTTGATAAAATGAAGTAATAAATTGCTGCAAAATTGATTCCTCATTCTGTTGGTGGTTCATGTTTACAGATCATAATGATTTAAGATAATGAACAAATGCCTTTTGAAAAACAGTTTCATAGTCTTCTCAGACTCTGCTGAGGGAAGTGTAAAATGAATCACTCTATGAAGGACAAGTGTCAGTACTGATCACATTCACAAATACATTTCCTCTTTGTTCCTGCAATTCTCTTGTAACAGTTAACCTCAGCCCTAGAGCAGATCAACGCCGCCACCAGATGCCAAACCTCGTGCTGCTACTGTACCAGTTAAAAGGCCTGCTGAATCAGGGATACCCAGCCAAAGCCAATACAGTAGTTCTGAGTCCCAGACTCCGGGATGCCGGCCCCAGCGCGCTCCGCAGCGCCCCCTACAGTTTCCCGGGAAAAAGAAACTTCCTCCCTCTTAGCCAGGGCTGCTTCGAGCCTCTGCGGAAGCTGGTCGTGTGTTCCCCACTTTCAGCGATCGCCAAATCAGTTGTGCTGTTAATGTATTCTATGGCTTTCCTTTAATAGAAATGTAAATTTTCCTTAAAAAATAAAAGAAAAAAAAAAGAGAGATGGAGGAGGTACTCCAAAAGTCTAAATCCCAATGAAGCTCTTCGGAACTCAATGTGTCTCAGAGTAGCCTGCGGGGTTTAAAATGTTTTGAAAGCAACCACAGGAAATGAAATTATTTCGCTGGTTCCTCCACCGTTCGTAAATCGCGGATTTTATGCAGTGGAAGACCCTGTTACAGGTAACATCTGATGAGAAGAAAATTAGAGACAGGATGAAGCGGGGCCTGAAGAATGGGGCTGAGGCTTAGCGCTTTGGGGAAAACGGCCGAAAGGAGGGTAGTTTCCCTGTTTGAGGCAGGGAATCAAACAAATCGCGGGTACCCGGACACAGCACTCGGGCTGCTAGGGAGAAATGCCTGACTTTCCCGCGCCTACGCCTCAGGGGTCGGGGAAGAACCCGGATGAAACCAGCCCGCAGCTGGGACACCGCCCACAGTCTTTAAATTGCTGCACGGGGCGGTGTTGCCCTCCCTTTCGTAGCCTGATTGGTTTATGGTTGGTTCGTGATTGGGCGTTTCAGTGCCAGTCACAAAGCGTCGCCGGTTCCTCAGACGGTAGCTAGAAGGAGACGGCGTCGACGTCTAATTAGACTCGCCGCGTCTTAGCTTACGGTCGTGCGTTCTTCCTCTGGCGCTTTGGAAGTGCTCCCGGGTTGTCGGCTGCAGGCCCTGGAAGGAGGCGTATCTAGGCGGCTGGAGAACGATCCCGGGCGCCCAAACGTTACTCTCATCACGCACCCAGAGCTATGTCCTGGATGTTCAAGAGGTGAAAGGGGTGGAAGGGGTGGGGCGCAGGGGGATAATGGCCTGGTGGTGTCCCCAAATGAACCTGACCTTCCCTGCGTTCCTTGTGCGTTTTCCGTGCGATTTTTGCAGCATGTACTCGTTTTGCTGGTGGCTTATATATCCGTGGTAGAAATAAATGTATACTGTTGGTTGGCGAGGGGAAGCTCCGCAGGCGAGTCTCTTGCCACGGCCTTGGGAGAAATTTCTGTCAAGGACCGTGGAGGGTCGGAACGGCCTGGGGCTGCCTGAGGTTCAAAGCTGCACTCCTTGTCTGGGATCGCGACCCGTGCTTTATTCAGCAAAACAACCATTAGATAACTGTGCTTTAGGCACTGTGCTCAGAATAAAAGGCCGAGTAAAACAGTCCTTGATCCTAAGTAGAGCAGTGTGTGCATGCACAGACGTGCGAATATGTATTTGCAGAGAAGCCAAAAGAGGTACGCGACACCTACAAGGAAAACGCGCAAGCCCCCCAGCGCTCACTTTCCCCTTTTCAGTAACCAAATTGGTTTACTTGCGCGTTCCTGAAACAGTTATCCATAAGGTGATTGAGGTTACCCTTAAGCCAGCGGGAGTGGGAGGCTTTAGGTCAGTCTCCCATGATTCCATGGCTTGGGTACCTGAATAAAATAAAGATTTAGAACGAATTAAAGTAATGGATGCTGGATGTATTATCTGTAGAGATAAAACTTCTTCACATATAATAATTATATTTGCAAGTCTCTTCTAGCTCAATCTCCATTGAAATTTTGGCATATAATTAAAGTTACAGACATCACATTTCAATTTAAATAGATGGTCGATAGGTGAGAGATTTTTGAATGTTTATTGCGGTTTTCATTTTGAATACTCCTAGGTAGAAGAGGCATTACTGAATAGATAGGTTCCTGGAAACCTCCCCCACTCCAATTCTACTTTAATTAGAGTAAATACTCTTAATCTTACACAGCAGTTGCCACATCAGATTTGATTTGTAGAAATAAAGTGTGGGACAACAGTTGGCCTATAAATATATTATGGTCTTTGAGCAATAACTTGGCTAAATTGTCTTTCCTCTGCCTCTTTTTTTTTTTTTTTTTTAAAGAGATCCTGTTTGGAAGTACTTGCAGACTGTCCAGTATGGCGGAGTCCATGGAAATTTTCCACGCCTCTCCTATCCAACTTTCTTTCCCCGTTTTGAATTCCAAGATGTTATCCCTCCAGATGATTTCCTAACTAGTGATGAGGAGCTAGATTCAGTTTTATTTGGAACTGTGAGAGGTCATGTAGTTGGACTACGCTATTACACAGGAGTAGTGAGTATAACATTAGATTTTGAGTTAAAATGCGATGTGTTTGTGATATTAATGATCTAGAAAATAAAAATTAGAAGGTGATCTGTGCATTTAATTTTTCTTTAAGTAATTGAAATATATTTGGACAAGAGATAAATATCTAATGACTAATATTTTTTTACATTTATATCATACTTACAATATGCAAAACACTTTCCTGTATGGTCTCATTTGAACGCTACAGTGACTCTCAGGTATATAGGGCATCTCTTATCCCCTTTCTGTAACAGAAGAACTGAAGCTCAAGAGGGTTAAATGATTTTCTCAAAAAGCACATTTGCAAAATGACTTCCAAGTCAGTCCATTGCTTTTTCCTCTTCTGTCCCTCAGCACATTTCTACACTAATATTTTTAATTTAGAAAGATCAACTTTTACTAACTAGATAAGGGAATTGTCTATTATTAGGTCCTTTATTCTTTTTGTAGTAAGACTCTTTGTCTCCCAATTTTTTTTTTCCTGTATCTTATTTCCATTCTCTCCATTGTGTATCTGTATATGTACAGTGTATGTGAGGAGAGAGGGAGAGAGACAGAGACTGACAGAGATAGGTCAGTAGTTGTCTTTGTTATGGTTGTCTAGACTGTCTATTATCTGAATGATATACTTCTGCTTTTATTTTTTTAATGATTTTGAAAATTTTTCAACATGCATAAAACTACAGTAATACAATAAACTCCATATACCTATGATTCAGATTGAGCAGTTTCTGAACAAGTTGTTTTGCACATTTGCTCGATCCCTTTTTTTCATTTGTCCTTTTATACTAAAGATCCTAACTATATCACTTTTAAAAATTATAAGAATTTTTGATTACATCTAATAACTAATCCATAATTAGATTTCTTGATGTTTAAAAATTATTTTTATAGTTCAGTTTTTCAAATCAGAATCAAAACAAAATTTGTATATTATCTTTGGTTATGTATCATAAGTCACGTCCCCGCCCCCGATCTTTGTTTCATGTCATTGGTTTGTTGAAGAAACTATATCTGTTCTATGGAAAGTTTAGATTTGTTAGTTTTTTATTCCCTCATAATTCTTATTTTGAAAGTCCTCAAATCATTTTTTGGTTGAGGTGCCTCTGGAAAGAATTCCATGATCTGGATTTGTCTTGACTTTCATTCACCCCTATTTTCTTATATTGGAGCTTCTAAGATCACTTTGTGATTGGAAATGTGTTGTCTAGGAGATTCCTTAAGAAGGAAGAATAGTCTCTGAGTTTTTGTATGCTCATAATAGTGATGTTTATGCTTGATTATAAACTTGTGATGTTTATACTTGTGATGTATGACTGAATATAAAAAAATCTTTGACCCATATTTTCTCTCCATGATATCTTGATGTTGTGTAAAAAGTTGCTGATAAGAATGCTGATGCCAAAATGATTTTTTTCCATTTAACTGAATTGAAATTTTTTTTGCCTGGCTAAGTAAGAGATATTTTTTCTTATCTTGAAAGTCCAATAGTTTTATTAAGGTATATGTCTTAGTGCTGTTTCATAAGATCATTTTCTTCTATTTCAGACAATTTAAAAAATTATGGTAGTTTTAAATGTTTGCTTTGTTCCAAAGCTTGTTTTTCTTCAGGAGCTCCATTCAACTTTCCCTGTATTAGATCCTCTGCATATATGTATGCTGTATATTTTTGCCTATTAACTCCTCTGAAATCCTTTTTATCATATTTTTTCACTTTTTGACTTTGTATCGTTTATGGCCCTTACCATGTTTTTCACAAGGTCTGTTCACTTTTGTGTTTTCTGTACTTTAGTCTTTAATTTTGGCATACTTTTTCTTTTCTAATTTTTCTTCTGAAATCTATTGACTTTTTATTTCATATTCACTAGTTCTTTACTTCTTTTATCCATATCTGAGCCTTCCTATTTCTGATTTGTACTGTTTTCCCTAAAACTTATATTATTTTCTAAATTACTTTAAACCATTGTGAAATATTACATTATGGTTGTTATTGATCTTAGAACAATCACTATTTTTTGATCTTAAGATAATTCTATGATTCTGGCAAGCTAATAAAGATGTAGGCTAATTAAAAGTAATCACTTATTTTTTAATTTTTTAAAGTATGTATTATTTAACTTATAAGTAATACATGTTTATTATTTTTAAATGGCTAAAGAAAAAGCATTAAGTATTTCTAATGTCTGCATCTCAGAACCATAACTTTTACTCCCTTTATTTTGCCTTCTACACTTTACTCTGTGAACATATGCATGTGAATTGACACCATATTATATATAAATAAAAATGAGATAATGTTATGCCTATTATAGTTATCATCGTTTTTCTCTTAGTAAAATATAGGACTATCTTTTCATATCAATACAAATCTGTATTGTATTTTTTATTTCCTTATGATGGACATTTTGGAGTTTGTCACTATTATGAAAAACTATTGTAATAAAAATTGAGGTATTTATCTTTGTATACTTATTATATTAAACCATTTTTCAGTTTTATTGAGATGTGATTTACATCTTATGTAAGTATTTGATTCCAAGAGTTACATTACATTTAAGTATATGATTCCAAGTGTTTGAGAAATGCATGTGCCTGATAATCACCATCTCAATCAAGACATCAATAGTTTCTATCCCCCCTGAATTTCACTTAGTACAATAGTCTCCAGGTCCATCCATGCTGTTGCAAAGGGTACAAGTTCCTTCTTTTTTTTTTAAAACTTGTGCGTAGTATTCCATTGTTTAAATGTACCACAGTTTTTTATCTGCTCATCTACTGATGGGCACTTGCCCTGTTTCCAGATCTTGACTGTTGGTAAATAATGTTACTATGAAATAAGGGTTCATATATTCTTTCAAATTGATGTTTTGGGATTGTTAGGCTATATCCCTAGAAGTGGGATCACTGGGTCAAGAGGCAGTTCCATTTTTAATTTTTTGAGGAAATGCCATACTGTTTTCCACAATGGTTACACCAGTCTGCATTCCCACCAACAGGGCACTAGGGTTCTCTTTTCTCCACATCCTTACCAGCACTTGTTTGTTGATTTGTTGATGGTAGCCATTCTGAGAAGTGTGAGCTGGTATCTCATTGTGGTTTTAAGTTGCATTTCTGAGTAGTGATGTTGAGCATTTTTTTCATTTATGGGCCATCTGTATATACTCTTTGGAGAAGTGTCTATTCAAGTCTTTTGCCCATTTTTAAATTGGATTGTGGGTCTTCCTGGTGTTAAGTTGTATATGTTCTTTATATATTTTGGAAATTAAACCCTTATCAGATGTACCTTTGGCAAATATGTTCCCCCATAAAGTGGCTTCTCTTTTCATTTTGATGATGATTTCTTTAGCTATACAAAAGCTTTTAAATTTGAGGTAGTCCCCTTTGTGTATTTTTTCTGTTTTCTTGAATAATGGGTTTTATTTTTATAGTCTCCATTTTGGCTTGTGTTTATTCTGTTTTTAATTCTTCTAGTATTAGCAATCATCTGTAGTAAATAACACTTACCTAAGTTTAATAAATGATAATGTATTATAATAAATGTCATGTAATTATCTTGTTTGAGATGAAATGCTCAGAAATGTTAGTTGTTTACCCTACTTTTGGGGGGTTATATGGTTTCTGGGATTTGCATAATCTGGTTTAAAGAAGGTGATGCTATAGACAGTGGCAGTAAGGAAGGTGGGCTGGGAGAGAACAGAGCTATATGCCTCACGGAATATCTCCAAAGGGCTGGAGAGGAGTACGTGATAATCTGGTTGGTCAGGCTGTAGTGAGTAGATAAATAGCTAGGAGAGGTTTAAAGCAGCTTCTCCTATGTCTTAAAAAAGCTGAGATAATTAAATACCATAAAATTCATTATTTTAAAGTGTACACTTGAGTTAGTTTTTAGATATTTACAGGGTTGTGGGACTATCCCCACTGTCCGAAAAGAACGCTGTACTTAGTTGTTATGACTCCCCATTACTCCCTTTCCTTAGTTCCTGGCATTCACTAATTTATTACCTGTTTCTATGGATTTGCCTATTCTGGGACCTTTCATATACATGGAATCATATAATCTGTGGCCCTTGGGTTGACCTTCATTCTTGCCTTTTTGTGTGTGTGTTAAATAGATATTTTCTAGTGCACATTTTAATTATCTGTTGGCTTTTTATCTATATATTTTGCATTGTTCTCTTAGTTGCCCTGGGGAGTTAAAATTAACATCTTAATTTATAAGATACTAGTTTGAATTGGTGCCAACTTAGTTTCAATAGTGTACTAAAACTTTGCTTGTAGATAGCTCCATTCCCCTCTTTTTACTCCTTGGTACTGTTACCAGATTAGATCTTTACATACATTGTATTCTCCTCAACACAGAGTTTTAATGTTTCATGTCCTTTTAAATCAGGAGAAAAAAGTTAAAACCTTCCAAAATTTATAGTCTCACAGACGCTCACAGATAAGAGTTCAAAGCTATGTGGTTGGTGGCGTGATGCAGAGGTGCCGAGTGTAATTTCCTGGGGAAGGAACTTGGTGGTGCCACTCTTGCTGCTCAGGGTGTACACTGCCTGTATAATAGCTTGCTGCAAAACGAATGCTAACTGCTATTTTCTTCAGAAACCTTTCAATTAGCGAAAACAGGTAGAGTACTAATAAGTAGGTCTTAGCGTCAAAGTGAAGTGTATTTAACTCGAACTTTAGAAAAGTGGGGGATACCTGTAGTTTCAGTTGACCTGTCTTCACCTTTGTTTATACTTCTGCCTACTCATACCTGCTGTTGAGCCTCTTTAGTGAATATTTAACTTTAGTTATTATACTTTTGACTTCAGAATTACTGTTTTTGGAGACATAGTTCTCATTCTTTCCTTTAGTTCTTTAAACATGGTTTGCTCTAGGTCTTTGAAGATATTTAAAATGAAAATTAAAAAAAAATTTTAGTTGGTCACATATCTGTTTTTCCTTAGGAACAGATTTTTTTTCCTATGAGTGAACCATATTTCCTTGTTTCTTTGTGTGTTTCATTTTTTTGTTTTTGAGATGTGACTTTTAAAGAATGTAGCAACTCTAGAAATCAGATTTTTCCTCCTCTCCAAGATTGTTTGTTGATGATTTTTGGTAATTGTTGTTTTTGTTTAGTGACCTCTGAATTAACCCTGTAACATCTATTCTTTGTTGTGTGTGGGTACTGTCAGCTAATGATTGCATTAGAACCAGTAAATCTCCCAGTCTTTACTGAGAGGATCTGTGTGCATTTGGGGCACTCCTTTAACACAGCCACGCAACTGACAACTCTACCTTAGCCTTCACTTCCTGGTTGTTCAGACCTTCAAGTTCAGCCAGCGGTGAGAGCTTAGGGCCTTCTCAGGTATTTCCTGAACATATGCACAGCCTTGGGCATACATACAGCCATATACCTACACATGGCCGTTTAGGTTCGTAGGAGTATTTTGGAGCTTTTCAAAGCCCCTTTGGACACATTATTCCCCAGCTTTTTCCTTGCCTCAGCTGTTACCCACTGCCTATATAATTGTTTTTAACAAACACCCACCCAAGGGAGAAGGGTTTTTGTACTGCATGAGCTCAGAGGTCAAATAATGATTGTTTTTTGGGAACAAATCTTGAAAAATTCTCCTCGACTATGCATTCTGGTTACTGCTAGGCTGCACCAAGATTCCCAGCAAGTTATTTTTAAAGGCTATCAGGTAGCTGAGAGCAGAGGATGGGACTAGGGCACAGATATTCAGCTGTCTTTCTTGAATGAATACTCCTTGTTTCTGCAATCTTTCTGTTAGTTTTCAGAGTTGTGAAAAAGTTGATTATGACAATTTTTGCCAGTTTTTCCCTTATTTTTATGAAGGAAAGAATTTTCTGAAGTCTTTCTCTTCCTTTTTCAATAATGGTACCCTCAGCCTCAGGTAATTTTTAATCAAATGCAATCAGAAAGCACGAGTTGAAGTCTGTATATATATTTTTTATCCCAGCTCTATTTTTACGTATGATTAATACCTTTCCCCCCATTTAAGAGTACGAAGAATTCAGGCTTAGGAATTAGCCTGCCTAGATTCAAATCCTAGCTCTTCTACTTACTAGTTTTATGACCTTGGAAAGTTCCTTAACTTTTCTGTGCTTTACTGCCTTCATTTGTAAAATGGGGATAATAAATAGTACCTACCAAGTCAGTCTATCTAATGTACATATATAGAACAATGTTTGGCAGCACTCAATAAAGATTACTTGTTTTCAGAAGTTTTGATGTTGAAAAATTTAGCTAGTGTGAATCCGTTGTTAATTTTTATTGTATTTCTCAGACATCAAGGATTTGTTAATGTCCCAATGAATGTAAATTAGAAAAATATAAAAACCATTAAAATATATTCTTTAATATTGCTATTGAAATATGAGTCCAAGAAAATACACATTTCTTATGCAGTGTTACTCAGTAAGCATTAAAAAATGAATGGAAATCCCAGATAAGTTATGATGAAGAAAACTGTTATTGCATGTTTATTATTTCTAATATTATCTGTTCATTATTTTTGTTAGGTTAATAATAATGAAATGGTTGCATTACAACGAGAACCCAATAACCCCTATGATAAGAATGCAATTAAAGTAAATAATGTGAATGGAAATCAGGTTGGCCATATAAAGAAAGATCTTGCAGCGGCTTTGGCCTATATTATGGACAACAAATTGGCACAAATTGAAGGGTAATATACTTCAGAGTTTATATTTAATAATTTTGAGTTGTAGTGACCTTTAAATTTCTTAAGAGTCTGTGTAGTTGCTGTGACAATTTTTATCACTATACCCTTAGTACATGTTTAACAAATGTTTTATTATCTTCTCATCTACTTCCACTACCCTAGCTATTCCCTCATTTTCCTATTGAATTATTATTACCTTGGAGAAAAATAGACTTTGGTTTAAATGTTAGGAAGTTCACACCATGTCTCCAAATCTTCTAGTGCATAGATTTGGGAGTTTAAAAGTGTTTGTTTAAATCAGAGGTTGTAAAACTGGTAGCCTGTCATCAGATGTAAGTGAGCTTCATTTTGCCTACGAAGTGTTTACAGGTTTAAAAAATTTTCACCAATATTTGAATATCTAGATATTCTACATTTTATACATGTTATTTTTTTCCCTAAATATAAAAATTATTTACGAAGATCTGGTGATGCTGATCTCTCATTTCCACATGATATCAGTTGACTGCTGCTGAGTAGCAGCTGTAGCTTTATTCAGGCACACTCACTCCGAGTTCTAGCACCTCTTCGTTTTTTAAACGCCTAATCTTCTCAGTTACCTTTTTTCTTTTAGGCATTTGTGTTTTTGATCTCAATTTATTATGGAATGTTTAGGCTATGAAAAGGTGAGTTTGAAAGATAAAGATTTAGCAATGTCTTCTCACTTGTGTACTTTTTTCTTCTTTCTCAGTTCATCAAGTTTTTCAAATATTGAGAAGAAACTTATGGTAAATCTTGGATCAGAAATAGTTCTTGCAAATCATTCCCCATTCTCGGAATGGGTTGCTACCCTCTGGTTCTATTAATGAAAGCTCTAACCTCTGAATTAAACTTACTGTTTTACGTATTTTACAACCTTGATTAATATCCTTGTATTTAAACACTGCCTTATTCCATCTTCTCAGTTCCTTCTGCTTACCAATGTTCTGTTGGTAAAAACCACTCTTTTCTTCTGATTGATGTTGATCCTATTCCATCATTTTTATGTCTTTGTAGTCTGCCCAACTTGTTCTTAACTATTTTACTTCATGCAAAATTTGAATGCAACGCTTAGAATATTTAATAGTCAGATTCTTAATGGGAGTAAAAAATGACACTTTTAATTTCCCACTTTTTTGCCTTCTTAAATACAATAGGGTAGTTCCTTTTGGTGCAAACAACAGTTTTACCATGCCTCTGTGTATGACTCTTTGGGGAAAAGAAGAAAATAGAAAAGTGGTTTTAGATCAGTTGAAGAAACATGGATTTAAATTGGGTCCTGCACCAAAAAGTAAGTTTAAGGTTTAACCTATTATTTTGATATTGTAAGAATGTAGGAATTGTAAACATTTATTCTCTTAAGTAATACTTTGGGTTTGGTTGGCTAAATTAATTTGCGTTGAAGACTAAGTTATAACTATTTTGGAGTTTTTAAAAGAAAATCCCTGAATTTTTTTCTATTTTGAAACAACTATAGATTCATAGGAGGTTACACATACACGTTTCTGTGCAGAAATGTACAAGGAAGTCCTGTAGTCCTTCCCCTAAATTCTTCTAATGATCATATCTGGAAATCCTGACTATAAACATTCTCTTTGATAAATTAAATTATAGACAATAAGAATCAATCAATAAGAATGAAAAAGAATTATTTCTTTGTCAAGTATTTGTTCAAATGTGGAATTATTTTAATAGTGTTATTTGAATGACAGGACTTAGCTTTTAAAAAAATTTTAAATATAGTAAAAGAAATCTTAATGGAGCTTATTTTACAAGTTTTAAAAGTTATTTACTAAGAGGTAGTCTTTTTCATTTCGTGATTTTATTTTCATTTTGTAAATTACAGCTGTTGGATTCAGTTTGGAAAGTGGTTGGGGCTCTGGAAGAGCTGGACCAAGCTATAGTATGCCAGTTCATGCTGCAGTACAGCTGACAACTGAACAGGTGTGCTTTTCTTTTATTTAGTAATGTAAAAGTGATTTTTAAATGTTGAAGAGTGATGTTTAAAAGAATAAGATAAATATGTATGTGCTGGCGTAGGGATCTTCAGATATATTGTTAAGTTATGAAACGTAGAATAAGGATGTATATTGCAAATATTTATGTGAAAAGAAAGCAATGGTAAGGAATATGTTCATGGAGTCACAGTCATACGCACAGTAAAACACATTGCTGTATGCGCATGGGATGTTGTAGAATGTTTTGATGTTTTTATATTGTTTGATTTCTTTTTTTTGAATGTGCAAATATTTTGTAAAAAATTGAAACTTGAAACTTCTTTCAGTAAGGTTGCAGATGCAGTGCTAAAAAAATTAATTCCAGTTCTTTGGCATTACTCTAATTCTTGCTTTGTCTAATTTGTAATCCAGGGTACTATTATGCTGAATTAGTTTTAAAAAAATGGGGAGGGGGATATAAAATAAAATAATGCAGTTCAATCTACAACTAACATCAAAAAATTTTTGTCTCTCCCCATCAATGTCAGCATTTTTATATTTTAATTGTAATTATTGTATTTTTCCAGCTCATTGTTAGAAGGGCTTGATTTATGTCTAATAGGTGAACCCCAGATTACTTCTCCTAACTTTTTAGACTTGCCCTGATTTCTTCTGGGATATGGCAGTATATTTATTTATGTGCTAATTTACAAAAGTAATTATAACATGTATGTGTTGCTATAAAATTTGACTAGATCAGTTTAAAGAACTAACTAAATTAGCATAAGATTGAAATTATCCTAATACTTTACAGCACACAGCAGGTTTTTTTTTTTTTTCCAGTAATAATAATAAAAAGTTATTGGATTAAAAAAAGTCAAATATACCTGGTAGAATCTACTAAAATGTTTGAATACAATTATCTAATAGAATCACTGAATTTCAATGACATAAGGAATCTTGACACACTCTAAATCTAGTTCATTCCTGTCATTTTACAGGAATAAAATACAGGGCCATAAAAGTTAAATGTCTTGCTCAAAGTTATGTTTAGGTTTATTTGTGACAGAGCTGTTACTGAAACCCAGGATTTACAATTCTACTTTGTATTCTTCTGCCTGTATCACAGTTATCTTATATACCTAAAGCACTTATTCATCTTGCCTTAAATGAGCAGTGTAGTATCTCAAACAATTTATGTACCTTCTATTATTCAGCTTTTGTAGTTAATTAAATGATTTCAACTCTGAGTTAAATGTAATTATTTTAATTGATTTGTTTCATAATCTTTCTTGTTGCTATTTGTTGTAGCTTAAAACAGAATTTGACAAATTGTTTGAAGATTTGAAGGAAGATGATAAAACTCATGAAATGGAACCAGCTGAGGTACTGAGCCAATATTCTCTATTTAAACTATTTAGCATTTATGAGACTTAAAGCTATTTGGAATTTAAAAATATGGTGTTAATCTATATATTTTTATCACAGGATCGGCTGTTTTCCAGATTTTGGGAGTGGGAAGAAGGCTTATTGTATCTCTATTTTTGACATTCTTTTTATTTACAGGCTATTGAAACACCATTGCTTCCACATCAAAAACAAGCTCTAGCTTGGATGGTTTCTCGGGAAAACAGTAAAGAACTTCCCCCATTCTGGGAGCAGCGAAATGACTTATACTATAATACAATAACAAATTTTTCTGAGAAGGATCGACCAGAAAATGTCCATGGAGGAATTTTAGCTGATGATATGGGTTTGGTAATTATTTTTTTCTTGAGTTAGTAAAATTTTATTTTGTGATTACAATTTTCCAAAAAGTAATTTTAAAATAGATAGAGATAGGAATATGTTGGTGCCAGTAAGGGACTAGATTTCGCTTTCAGTGTAGAACACAGTGTTTCCTATTCTATTCACTTAAAGTACTGGTAAGCTTTTTTCTTTTTGTTCAGTTAAGGTACAGTTAAGATATAGCATAATGATATAAACACGTGTTTCTCAGTTTTTTTTAAAAGGAATGACAAAAGTGTTATGTAAAATTATGTCACAAATGTGATATGCAGAGCATTCAATGTACACTTATGATTTCTTATACCAGCAATTTGTGTACTCTTTGGTCTCAGTAACCTTTACACACTTAAAAATTATTGAGGAGCCCAAAGAGCTTTTGTTTTTATGGGTTACATCTATTAATATATCTACAAGTATTTATAGTATTAGATTATAAACAAAAACTTTTAATTATTAATTTTAAAATAACAGTTAATAAACTTATTATTTGTTAGCATGAATAGCATATTTTTAAATAAAAGGTATTCCAAAACAAAAGCAATTTTGATAAGATGACTGACATTTAGTTTTGCAAATCTATCATGTCTGAACTAACAGATTATACCTGAATTCTTGTATCTGCTTTTTTATTCAGTCTGTTGTGATACATGTTTTGGTTAAAGTATATAAGGAAAATCCTTATACAGGTATGTAGTTGGAAAAGGGAGGGATGTTTTAATAGCCTTTTTAGATAACTAGATATTCTCCTTTGATACAATAACAAAATTATGCAAGTATTAGTTTATTTAAGATCAGTAGTTATGATGTAGAGCTTAACTCTGCTCCATTAAAATCCATTGGTGTGGCTTACACATTGAATGGATATTTTATCTGTGCATGATTTTATAACATCAGGCATTGCCTTTTTGGAAAATATTGGTTCACTGAGTTACACAGATCTGTCAGATGTTGATGCACTTCATTATATCAAAAATTTATTTTCATTGGTAATACTGCTGATCTTATTAGGCACTTATATTTTGGGATGCTCCTGTGCTCCATAATATTAGATACAAGTTTTCCAACATTTCTGATTTTTGGTTGAAAGCTTAAATTTTATCATTAACAGATGCTTTCAGTTGTTTGCCTTGAAGACAATAGCCTCACTTTGTTCATTTCAAGAAAATTTCTGCCACTCTGTCATAAATAACCAGTTGTCAGTTAGTCTTTCAAGTAAAAGTAAAGATGGTGATGCATGAAAAAGTGATGATATGTGGTGGCAGTTAGCTGAGCTTGAACTCAGCCTCACAGTGATTTTTCCCTAGATAACCCTCATATTTTGGTATCAACAGGAGTATTTTATGTGTACTTTCTCTCTATTATACAGAATATTTAAAAGGTGTATACTTAAGAGGCAAGATTTAATAAAATTAATGTATACTGCATCATCAAAAATGTTTTTAGCATTCTTAAAGTGAAACTGGCATTTAAAAAAATTTTCTTTATTGTATGTGGCAGTTAATACAATAACCACTATTAGAAAATAGTGTCAGCTGCTCATTTTTATGCTAAGGCACTAGAAGTTCTGTTCAGCATTGCTTTTTGTGGCATTATTACAGATGTTGACACAAGTAATGTCTTAGAAGTATTATGAAAATAGTTTTGATTGCACATAGCTCCTGAAAGGATTCTGGGGACCCCTAGGGCCTGTGGACCACACTTTGACAATTGCTGCTTTACACTGCTTTAAAATTCTCAGAGATTTATTTTTGTGTGGCTAATTATAAATTCAGCTATGGAAAATAATGAAAAAATTGCACATTTTCATTTAAAAACATGCAAGATGTATTATATTCTTAATGCTTTACAGATAAGTTATAGCTTTTAAGTGTTGTAGTTATCTTTAAATGAAATTTAATAAAGTGATTAACCTCATGTGTATACTGGACTTACTAATAATTTTAAATTAGCTTTGAGCTGTATAATGAACAGAGGTTGGAATTTCATGATAAAGTTATTAGTTCAGGATTAAATGTAAAATCTTAGAACAGCAGTTGTTCAATAAAATGACATTCCCCAGAGACGTTTATAGTATTTTATAGCAGGTCCCCAACCGCCTGGTCATGGATGATAGCAGTTCATGGCATGTTAGGAACTGGGCTGCAAGGGAAACTTGCCTGAGCTCTGCCTCCTGTCCACCCTTCTCAAATCCTCCCCATCCACTGTCCGTGGAAAAACCAGTCCCTGGTGCCAAAACGGTTGGGGACTGCTATTTTATAAGAAAAATTCATTTAATAATTCCTATTGAAGCAGTGTGGGAAAGTATTTCTTAATGAAACACTTTTCATTAATGTGTATATTGTTTAATATGATAATCAGTACACTTCTATGGTTTTGAATGCTATTTGATATTTGCTTAATTGATTTTAAAATTGTTGTGGAATGTTCTCTGGTCAACTCCATTTCAGAATCTGACCATTTGTCTTTTTAAAACATTTTAAAGGGCAAAACTCTTGCAGCCATTGCAGTAATTCTTACCAACTTCCATGATGGCAAACCTCTTCCTGTTGAAAGAATGAAAAAAAATCAACTGAAGAAGGTAAAAATGTTAATAAATGGTTTCTCTGGAGTCTTTAGTGTTAAACCTTTTAATTTTTGTCATTGAAAATAATTGCCAAAATACTGATAATATCTAGTGTTTTCCAAAATGTGGTGAGTGGCCTGTCTCATGTGTTGCTGATAAGAGTGAGAGTTGTTACCAATTCTTGAGTTCATTTTAATAATATGTATCAAGAGCCATGAAAGTGTTTATAATCTTCAACTCAATAATACTATTTTAAAGAAACTATCTAAAGAAATGATCAGAAATGTATTTTTTTCCAAAGGTAAAAAAGTACAAGTCTTTCCCCATCAAGCATTACTTTAAATACAGAAAAGATACACCTCTCAGTGAAGAAACAATTATAGTTATAAAATTTAATACTCTTATGCAAAAATATAAAATTCTATTTTTGAAGAATACTTTCATGATATTTTTGAGTTAAAATAAGCAGGAGCTGGCAGTGCAGGGCAGGTATAAATTTGTGTATAGTATGTTTGAGTCCTCATTTTGTAAATGCATATTTATGTATGTCTAAGTGTAGTTTTGCACTATATGTGCCAAAATATTAATAGGGATAATTATATCCTAGTGATGAGATATAGGTGACTTTTGATATTTAATTATATATATATATATATATATATATATATAGTATATATGCTTAATATATATTCCATTTCTAAGAATTAAATTGAATTTGTTTTTTGGGGAAAATAAATGTCATTAAAATGACGTGATATTTTTTGTTCTGAGCTGAAAATTCAAAGAACTTAAAGTAGGAAATAACTAAACAAAAGATCTGTGCAAAAATGTATTTTTTAGACTTCTATTTTTTTTATATTTCAAAGAGGCTGCACACCAGTTTCCTGCAACTGCTTATTGAGATTCTGTTTTATTAATTTCTGCACTTCACTGCATTTCCTTCTTTGTACTTTTATTGGGAGTTTAACTCTGTTTTAACTCTGTCTGAGATTCAGTTTTCTATCTTGAATAAGCCCAGTGCTTTATGTTCTGTTATTTTCACATTTGGTTATTAAAATGAAATTATCAATTTAAAACTTACCTATTATCAATAAGGCTTTCCCCTTTTCCCCCCAAGATTTATGCAGGCATTTAAGGTATTGTGTAGTTGGAAAGTTTTAGGATAGTTTGCTATACGTTAATTGAAATTGAGGCCGAAAATGTGATTTCTAGCTTATAATTTATTACAATGAAAATTCCAGTATTTCAAGTAGATTTAGATATTCCAAGCTTACATAGCAATATGTCATTGATTTAAATTTCATTAGCTAGAGTGTAATATAATTGGATAGGTTGTACTTTGTAGAAAGTTTATCATTGAAATCTGGAGAAAAAGCTTGCTGACGAAAATTATTTAATATAAAAAGAATAATGTAAAAGACATCTTTTATTTGTGGATAAACTTTTAGATCATTTTTGCATATTGTTTAATATAAATGGTTATACTAATTATTGAAGAAGTTTGAAAAACATTTTTTACATTAGTTCCTTGGAGTTAATGCTTTAAAAAATTAATTATGTGAAATAACTTCTGGCTACATATCTCTAAAAATGTTAATTTTGAATTTTTTTGATACCATCAGAAGGGGATGGATCTTCTTTCAGTCACATTTTTAGTAAATTTTAACTGGAATGGGAATTTATAAGATGCTTAAAATTCTGTTGTTTTTAAAAATCTGTTATTAACCCTAATTTTCAGCAAAAATTACTTGTCCTTCTGCCTACCAATCCTCTCCACTCTCAGATTTAATTTACTAAAATATGATACCTACCTTTCTTTTTAAACTTGCAAAAATTAATTTAATTAAACCCCATTTTCTTTGTCATTTCTACCTGTAGAATTAAGCAAGTTAAAAATATTTTTTTGAAGTACTATAAAGTTTTGCTTTCATAGAAGGTTTTGTACTTGTGTATAGACATTGATGCATTTTGAAACGGAAGGGTATATATGAAGGAAAAAGGAATGAGTCAGGTTGACAGGCATTGGCAGCCTCATTAAAGAACTATTATTTACTGTAGGGACTGTTATTTTGAAAGTTTGTAGTCTGAGAATTCCTCTTAATTCTAAAGTAACTCTCATTTTTTGAATGTTTCTCATAGTTATTGATATGCCATTTATTACTGACATCTGCTGTTTGTATTCTGTTTGAAAGGTAAAGACACACTGGTTTTCTTTTTGAGGTACCTGTGAAAGAAGTTGTAATCAATTTGTGTAGTTTTCCGTTTTACTTAATGTACTTACCCCCTTTGCTCCAGGATGGGGTAAGAATTTAAATAGTCTTTATTATGTAAAGTAAAGCAATATAAAATAGGATGCATTTTAAGCTTATTTAAAACTGACAGCAGTACTATATAAGAAATATGCCTTTTCATCCAGGAATGTAATATTAATGATGAATCTATGAAATTTGGAGGAAGGAATACCAGTGGAAATACAGATGGACTAATCAAAGGTAAACTTTAATTTTGAATCTGACCCCATATGTTATTGAGGTTTTTCTAATTTAATTATGTAATTCCAGTTCTGGCTTTGTACTGTATAAAAACTTCAGATCTCTTTTTTTTCTAAAGAATTTCATGAGTACGAATAGTCAGGAAAAACTTCATAAAGGAGGTGATGATGGCATTGGGTGGTAGTACACCAGGAAGAGAACTAAAGAAGAGCAATTTTGGTTGAGAAAAATATCCTGTGAAAAGCAATCATAAAGCAAAACAAAAACCCAAACCATGGAGCATATTTTGTTGGGGGACCTCAGAGTAGTTTATGGTATTTATAATGTAATGTGCATGGATAGTAGCAGACAAGGAAAGGAAGTTAGGTTAGAAACAAAATCTGAAGTCAGAAGAAAAAGAAAGAGATCTCTGAACTTAGCAGTTATATGGCTGGATTTAGCAATCACTTCACAAAATTAATTTCTGAAGATTGGTTAGAGCAGAACAAAGTACTTTAAGATAAGAATAGTAGTTGAATTGGAAATATAACTGTGTGCTGTTTGTACTTTGGTATGTTTGAGCTAGGAGAGAGAAATAGAAAAATAGTTGGAAAGGGATGCAGGATTGAGGGCATTTTATTTTATTTATTTTATTTTTTTGGTCTCTTTTAGTTTAAGAAAGAAATCTATGGATAGGAAGATTTTGGATACAATGGAGAGAATACTTTGTAGGCCTGTGGGAGGAAATGAGATCAAGAGAATAGGTAGATGCGTTAGGCATTGGAAGGAAAGTATGATTCAGGAAAAATGTAGATAATTGAGGGAGTAAAAAGGTAGAAAAATTGGGAATTTATAGACGATGACATCTGATTTTCTTTGTAAAGTAAAGCAGATCATCTGCTAGGAGTAAAAGGAGTTAAGAATCTAGGCAGAGAATTGATCCAAAGTTGATCTTTCTGGTGAGTGGGCAAGGAGACTATGTGGTACATAAGAGATTTGCTAAGTGATAGATACAAGGTGAGAGCTGAGACTTGAAAATATAAATTTATAATATCTACTTATTCATTTTTTTCCCAGTAGCTGTCAGCTGCCTTCGTACAGGCAGAAAATCAGCCAGTGTGGGGATTGGTTGGTTGATTACAGGGGAAAGAATGGGTATAAAAATTGAAGATACTTTTAAGCGAGGAAACAATAGAATAGAAAATAGGTAGAGTAGCTGGCTAATTGCAAGAGCAGGAATGAAGATATTAAGAAAGTTGTGATTCAACAAAAAAGTAACAAATTAAAAAAGTTGTACTATTGAGTAGGAAAACCAGAGTTTTACGAAGGATACTGCTAGTCTAGGAATTTACTAATATTTTTATATATGTCCTTTTCTTTGAAATGGGAGACTCTAGATGTAGTGGAGAACCCAGTATTTCAGATGTCAAGGGAAAGAATAAATATCCCAAATCAGAATTGTCTAGCTCCCGCTCCAAAAGGTAAGCTTTTACTATGATTTGATTATATGTAATATATTTATTTAAACTCTTTCTCCATTTTTATACATAGATGACCATTATATCTACGTAGTTTTTTTAAATACACTCTTCTATTTGAAAATGACAAAACTCACTGTGATTTATGCAGATAGGCTGTTCTCCTTTTATAGGTAAAGTACTGATCTATAAAATAAATGAATTGGTAATTTTTAACCACTTGCTTTCTACCACCTTTTTCCTGTTTCTTACATGTAGGAACTAAGATCTAGCTTCTGGGTGTTTTGTTTTTGTTGAAACTTAAGAGAGTTTTCTTTATGAATTTGAGGAGATGAAAACTGACATTTATTGGATGGCTTGACAGAAGCACTTTTTGCTCATCTCAGTTCTTTCTCACTTTACATTTAGTGGAACTAAGACTTGGTAAAGTCATTTATGGAGAGTATTTTATTAATGTAGACTAGAGGGAATATTTGAATAAAGCACATAATGCCCCTCTCATCTCAAGTTGAATATGTTAACTATAAATTTCATTTACCCTCAGAAGTAGATCTAAATACTTGACTTTTGTCATATTTGTGTTGTACATCAATATCTGCTGTGTAACCTCAAATCTGTTAGCTCTTTCACTAGCAGAAATCTTAAAACTAGGGCTTTGTTAATGGTTCTCTATCATTAAAACCTATCTGCACCAAGCACAGAACCAGGGCTTACCAGTTTTCCTCTCATCTAAATACCAAATCTGAGAATTCTGATTTGACTGTGAAACTGGTTAACAGGCCAGATCCTACTGAAGGGCATAGAAATAATAATAATGAGGTTGTGGGAAAAACTAAAAACAACAACCAACGCACACATGATATCTAATACATGTATACTTACTGTGCAACAAGCAGTATTTTAGGGGCTTTGTTTGTGCTAACATATTTTATCCAGTGAAGTGGATTGTATCTTTATTTCTGTTTTCCAAATGAAGAAACAGGCATAAAAGAATCAAATTAGATATTTTACCTGAAGTCACATAGCAAATAAGTGGCAGAGTAGGGGTTTGAATCTGTGCAGTCTGACTCTAGAGCCCATTGTCCTTAGGCACTTAACTACTGTACTATACATTTTCTACACAAAAGTTACAGTATTTTTCATTGTGAAAGAATTATATATTTGCCTCTTAGCTGCTTATTTCATTGTATTGGAAGTGTTTTCTTTGATAAGAATAATTTATTTCTTTTTTGTCTGGTTTTATGTAAGTATTTTTATTGAATTGAACTCAGTATTGAAATTATTATTTTAGAATGGTTTACTTTTTCAGATTTATTTTAATAATAGTGATACTGCATTTTGTATAGTAAACGTATCTGGTTATGAAAGCACAATACTTTTAGCAAATTTGACTTTCATTTGTCAAATAAAAAGTTTCACATGAATTTTATGCAAAATATAAGCAGGGGAAAGACCAGAAAGCATTTGTATAGCATTCAGTAAGAATATTTTTATTTAAAATCATTTTTTTTTTGCATTGATAAAAAATTTACATATATTTAATTTTAGAAGAAAAACTGCTGTCCAGTATATTGAAAGCAGCGATTCAGAGGAAACTGAAACTAGTGAATTGCCACAGAAAATGAAAGGTAATATGAAATGGGTTTGATTTTATCTGTGTCTTATATTCTAATTTCCTTCTGTGAGCATATTTACGTTTGGTTGTTTGTAGGCAAACTGAAAAATACACAATCAGAGACTAAAAGCAGAGTAAAAGGTATGTATATACATCTCACTATCTATAATCTACACTTAAAAATTATTAAAGAAAAACCCCTTTGATTTGTATCTCTCAGACTCAGAATTCTTTAGTAATAGGTTTTAAACTTGACTGACGACAGTTTACATTTGAACTATTCAGGGAGCTTACCAGGGGTGTTAAATGAATGAGACACATGGAAGATTAGTTCCAAAATAAAATATAAGAGAAATATTTAAATAAAACTTTAAAGAAAACAAAATGATTTTTTAATACTTATAAAATGACTTCAGTAGAACCTTATTCGTATCTTTTTAAATTATAATTTCAAAAGTAGGGTAGGAGTATGTTCTTGGAAATATTGTTCGCATTATCATATAAATGTAAGAATAATCATTTAGTATCTTTACTTTTCCCTTTATTTTTAAAACATCTTCTTTATTTTCTTTTCCTCTAAATCAGATCATATTGTATTCCTAATTAGTTGAGAGATTGTACTGCATTTGGAAAATTACTCATCACCATAGACTGATTTGAAAATTTGCCATCCTTATCATTAAAAGTCAAACACCTGTTTCCTTGAAAAAAATTCTCCTTCCACCTGGGAGCCAAATCACTGCATATGGCTGCTTCTATTTTCACATTTCTTCCTCAGGAACAACAACAGTTTATCGCGAATGACTACATTCCTTCTCTGAGCTGGAGAGATATGCTTAGTATCAGAAGAGACGATTTGTTTTTTTACCAGATATTATTCTTTTTAAAATAATATAAGCTCTTAAGGTAGTGTGGAAGTGGTATTCTGTTTTCTATCCTCAGAAAGTACCTGTACCTAAGCACGGGAGAGAATTTGTTTTCAAATATCTTAATGATTCTGTGGTTTATACTTCAGCAGGATCTTCTAAGATTGTAGAAGATGCAGAGTTTGCATGTGCACTTAATTCATCTACCCCTTCAACAAAAAAGAAAATGTTGAAAAAAGGTCAGTAAGTCTGCTATTTCTTTAGCTTTTGTTTTGTTTGTTTTTCTATTTTTTAAAATTTCTGCATATTCTCTTTATTGGTTCCAGTTTTGTATCTTGGGCAAAATCATAAAATCATATTTACCCATCATTTGGCACACTTACCTCAATGTTCCACTAACTTGTGTGATCTTTTATTGACTGTTATCCCTGTGAGATGTATGTATCCTTACAACAGATTTGTGTCTGGTTTGGCTCATTGCTATTTTCCTAGCACTGTCATAGCACTAGGGAACCAACAAATGAATGTTCTGTCTTGTTCCAAAAAGGCTTCTGGGAATAATACTTGGATTAAAACCTTACAGAGTATTTCATTAATTGACGACAGCTGTCGTGGTTCTCTCCCTAACTCCATTTTTTCCTGGCCTCAGGTTGAGTCTCCGTTTTTTCTATTTTTCAATGAAAAAAAAAATTTTAGTAACAGAAGTTATAAAACCATATTATAAGAAGCATAAAAAGTAAAGAAAAACATTTATAATCCCATTTTTTAAAAATTATGTTTTGATATGTTTTCCGTCTAGTACCTCTTTCTATTTTATTTATTTTAGTTAGGTCAAAAATTAATGGGAGGAAGTTCCTTACTCATCTGGGTAGCAGGGATAGTCTAGTGAAGGCAAAGAACAATTTATGGCTGCTTTAAAACTTAATTTAATTTGGATTAATTTAAATTATAAAGATTTACTACTTGGTATAAGTAGAATTTGCTTTTCACATCAGAATATTAG
Organism: Furipterus horrens; assembly: GCF_987537825.1. NCBI lineage: Eukaryota > Metazoa > Chordata > Mammalia > Chiroptera > Furipteridae > Furipterus > Furipterus horrens. The sequence goes on along the minus strand of NW_028327171.1, from coordinate 60,628,372 downwards.
TGGTTTTTATTACTTATTATAATTTTGTAATTTTTAGGAAAAACAGTACTGATTAGGAGTCTAAATATTTGAAATGGAAAGAGGTTGAACTAGGGTTAAGAGATTTGGGACAAGTTATATCTGTATCTTAGTCTCTTCTGTGTTACATGTTGGATACAACAGATAAAAATATATTTCTGTGGAACTTATGCCTAATGATGGAGAAAGCATAAAATTAATGAACACATAATAAGTACTGTGAAAAAAATAAAGGAGGATAGTGAAATAAAGATTGACTGAAGGAGCCTGTTTAAGAAGGTGATGTTTGAACTAATATAGAATGATGAAAAAGAGCTAACTTTTGGTCTCAGAATCAAATAATAGGAATAGAAAATGTGGGTATTTCAGATGGATTATTCTTGACCCCAGTTTTAGGAATTTTAAGAAATGTTGAACTTGGAGTTGAGGTGAAATTAAGGTAGAATTGAAGTTCATACAAAAAGTCTCTTTCTATTGCAGATACCTAGCCGTAATATAGGAGATAAACTTAAAAAATCATAGCTGTGATAAAACCAAAATAAACATTTTTTGGAAGAGAAACAGAATAGAAAGGAAAATCAGTGAGTAGAGGCAACAGAAGCCATATATTATGGTAAATGGTGATTTCTTAAAAAAGACACACAAAGGCATGGGAAAAAATTAATTTAACATTTAAAATTTCCATGCATCAGAAACCACCATAAGCATTGAAAAATGTTAAGGCTGAAGGAGATATTTGTGATAAATATAACTTAGAAAGGATTAATATGTAGACTATGTAAAGAACCCACTACAAGTCAATTAGAGAAAGATCATACAATAGGGGAATAGCCCCTAAGAATATAAATCGTAAAATTCTTGGAAATAAAACCCAAGTAACCAATAAAGATAGGAAAATATATGCAGATCCAATCATTGGGGAGATGCAGATTAAAGGAACAATGAGATATTGTCTCACGCATCATATTTACATTCAAAAATCTTCAGTGCGCCAACTGGAACCCTCGTGTACTGTAGAAGGGAATGTAAATTGCCATAGGGAGCAACTAGACCAAATATAATGCAGCTGAAGATAGACCACCTAGAACTCTAGATTTGTACAAGGAAACATGAAATAATAGTTTTCATTGATGCACTATCAGTGAAATATTGGATATAATGTAAACACTGCCTAGTAGAGAAATGGGAAATAAAATAGGAGGGTGTCTTTCCATAGGCTGCCTGAGTGTCCTCACAACATGGTGGCTGGCCTTCTCAGAGGGAGTGATCAGAATGAGAGTGGAAGAGAGAGCATCTAAGGGAGAGAAGCTGCATTTTTATAACTTAATCTCAGAAGTGACATATCCTACTGGTCACACGCACCAACCCTAGTAGAGTGTGGGATGGGACTAGACAAGGTTGTGACTATCAGGAAATGGATTTTCATTGGGAGCCATCTTGGCATCTGGCTATCACAAATTTAGAAAATTGCATAAAACAAATGTTCATATAATGAATAATTTAATTGATATTAGTAGATACTCCCAACTTCCTTCTTGTGCTTCCTTCCAGTCATAATTCTTTACGTCCTCCTGTGAATAGTCACTATCTAGATATTTTGTTGTTTAAAGTGGCAAGGTTAAAATCTAGTTGCTGTTACTTCATCATAGCTGGAAACAGAAGTCTACCTGCTTCATTTTAGTTCTTCCTAATTTCTTCATAAAGAGGCACTTTACTGTCATTTCTTCATTGATTTCATATATATTTGTGAAAAAAACACCATTTGTGTCATTGATTTATTCTTTCAGGGGCATCTGCAGTAGAGGGTTCAAAGAAAACTGATGTAGAGAGACCACGAACAACACTGATCATCTGCCCACTTTCTGTGTTAAGCAACTGGATTGTAAGTTTTTGCAACCTTTTAAAAATGTGAAATAATTTATATTTGTCTTTTACAATAAAAAGTATTCTGTTAAAGCCATATATTGGAAGAAATATGTTTGGTCAGCACTTTATATCTAAGTTCAAATAATTGTTAGGTGAATTGGAGATAGTGCCAAATCAAAGCAATTAAAACAATTTTTTTTAATCCTTACAGAGGACCTTTTTTCCATTGCTTAGAGAGAGAGAGAGAGAGAGAGAGAGAGAGAGAGAGAGGGAGAGAGAGGGAGAGAGAGAGAAAGAAACAACAATTGGTAGTGTTTCTTATGCAGCCTTGATCAGGAATTGAACCCGTGACCTATTGTCTATGGGAGACGCTCCAACAAACTGAGCTGTTTAGTCAGGGCTCAAAGCAGTTTTTCTTGGAAGATTTATAGTAGAGGAAAAAAACATCATTAGTTGCTATACATGATCTGTACTTCTGTCTCTGTTGTCTCTGTCCCCCAAAGTTGGAAATGTGTATAATTTAACACCACATTTATTGTTGGAACCTCTAAGAATTCCACTAACAACTTATATAACAGCATATAACATTTGGTGAGTTTGTATGTGCTCAGTGTTTCCCTAAGTTCTTTTTATAGATTTTCTCACTTAGTCCTCAGCTGTTCTCGTTTTCCAGGTGACCAAATTGAATCACAGAGTAATTAAGTAATTTGCCTAAGGTCATCCAGCCAATAAATGATGGAATGAGGATATGGTCTCCAACATTCTGACTTTAGAGACTGTACTTTTAAGGCTGCCCGCCAGAAAATGTGTTTTTTTTCTTCCAGATAGTTTTGCTGTTCTAAAACATTGCATTGGAGTGGAATCTCTTTATGTATGTGTTTATGTGTAAGGAACAGCTTGGTTATGTTTCCTTTCCAGTTTGAGCTTCATGCTGCATGTTATAGTGAAATAATGACTAGTAGAAGCATTGTGAACATGAAGTCCACTGGATATGAACTTCCATCGTTGTTACCTCCAAGATTATCTGCCTTTGTGCTGGTCTTTCCTCCTCTAATCTCAGAGGTGGACAAATACCTTAGTCTACACATTGGATTCCATCTTTTCCAGCCTTTGCATTTTATCTGTTATTTTTCCTTTGTCAGCTTATTCAGCCTGTCCCCACTGGCTCTTTCCTGAAACATACTCAGATCTTTTTCATTTCTAAATACTTTCTCAAGATTATCTCACATTTAAATTGTTACTCTGCTACTTTCTTTCACTGTCATACCTCTTGGGGTTTCATTTCCACTTAATACTTCTGCTTACTAACTTCTTAACTCATTGTAATCTGAATTCTGCCAACTAATTCTCTAAATTACGTTGGAAAAAATTAGTAGTTATTGTTTAATTGTCAAATTTAGTGGTGTTAACTTCTTGACTTTCATGTAGCCTGTTTTCTGATTTATCTTTTAATTTTTTGTTATATTTATTTATTTTTAAAATTAGACCATCTCCTGATTAGTGTGCTAATTTTTTCTTGGGACAAGAATGAGTTTTAGTTCTCTTCTGCTCTTTTTAATTTCAACGAAACAATGCCTTTTCTTTTGATGTGTGGTCCATCAAGGGAAGGGTAGTACGTGGGTACTTGAATGGCAGTTTCAGGGTAAGATTTACAAGTATTAATGGAGGTATAAAAAACAGAACTGATTCTTTAAGAGCTTGGGTGTGGATATTTATAAAATGGGCACTCAGTGTTTTATTATAATTTTATATTTGGAAAACATCAAAAGTTTCAGAAATGTAAACTTCAGAAAGGAAACCTTGGCAAAATCTAGCCTACTGAGTTTATGGAAAAACTGATTTTTAAAGGAATGAGGCATGGTTGGATATATGGGGATTCCTGGCCAAGAGTTAGAATTATATATCTCAACAATCTTTTCTTTTCCTGGCCCCCAAGTAAATGACCTGGTACCCTAATCAGTAGACTAGAACTACTTTATTTCCACTTCTTTGTCTTCAAACATGGGCAAGAATTCAGTTAAAGGAGTGAGATACCAATCTCACTTCCAATACTTTCTGGATATTAAGATCAGTAATTTATACTCCCAATGTAAAATGAAATAATACCTACTTCATTCACACATACATATACATGAACATATAACCTAGCACAGTGACTAGAAACTCAATATTTAGTTCTTTTTCTCCAGAAAAATTTTTTCTATTTCAACTTTAAAGCTTCTACAAATATGTTTTGTTCCATTTCAAAGCAATTCCGCTGATTCCGTTTTCTCACACTGGATTCATTCTGCTTTCTTTTTCTGCCAGATTTCTTGATAACATTTTCTGCATTTTCCCCTTTACTTTTTCATGTTATATCCTCTCCTCTCTTTTTGCCTTTACTGTTTCAGTTTTCATTCTCTTTTCGAGCTCACAGTAGTCTGGTTTTGCTCCAACCTCTCAAGAAACTCTTTTGTGAAGGCCTTCAGTGACCTTGCTGTTGCCATATCTCCTGAGTTCTGTTTTTCCTTCCCTCTGCCCTGACTTTGTTTCCATGTTATTACTTTTTGTTGTATCTTATTTTGTAAGCCATATTTAAACCTTGGAAAGAGAGGGAGTTAACATCAATTAAATATTTTAAATTGGCCTTGTATTTCTTTTTTTTTAAAGATTTTATTTATTTATTTTTAGAGACAGAGGAAGGAAGGGAGGAAGAGAGGGAGAGAAACATCCATGAGTCAGAGAAATATCTATCAGTTGCCTCTGGCACACCCCCAAATGGGGACCCAGCCCACAGCCCAGGCATGTGGCCCAACCAGGAATTGAACCAGCGACCCTTCAGTTCACAGGCCAGTGCTCAATCCACTGAGCCACCCAAGTCAGGGCTGTATTTCTTCTTGAAACTTTGATATTCTTTGACCTCTCCCAAAATTTTGTTTTCTACCCCATCCTGCTGACCACCATTTTTCTTCACCTCTATTCTTCTCTTATGGTTCCTAGGTAGTCTGCCTTTTCTTCTTCCTTAAAGTGTAGTATTTTTTTAAGCATTATGAAAATTAAAAAAAATTTTTTCCTTTTATTCTAGAGAGAGGGGGAGGGAAGGAGAGAGGGAGAGAATCATCGATGTGAGAGAGAAACATCAATCAGCTACCTCTCGCATGTGCCGTCTTGGGGCTTAACCCACAACCCAGGCATGTGCACTGACTGGAACCAAACCAGCAATGTTTTGGTTCATGAGATGACGTCGAGTCAACTGAGCAACACTCCTCAGGGCCATTATGAAAATTTTTAATGAGATCTTTATTTACTCATCAAGATTCAAGAATTTCAAAATTTGCTTTATTTTTTAATATTTTTGCTAGGATATTTCGAATCATATCCCAGACATCATATCTCCCAGTGGAAGCATAAGCTTGCTTTTTAAATATTGGTGTTCTATAGGCTCTGTTTTGTCAATGTACATGTTCTCAGAAAATCTTACTTCTATAGCTTCATGTATTGTATGCTGAAAACTTTAAATCCATGTCTACACTGGCAATGTAGGCCAATAGTTAAATTTTCCTAGTATACATCTCTAGTCAGATATAATGTAGACACTCAAAATTTTAAATGTCTAAAATAATACTCAATCTAATTTTTATATCTTCTTTCTCTTTATTTTAAACTTCCCTATAACTCTTATCACAGTTCTTTTAGACAGTCATTATAAGTAATAGCAGCTCCTTTTTTCTTTTATGAAGATACTCCATATTTAATTAGTCCTCAAGTTCCTTAAGTTCCTTTTGAGTGTCTTTTCTTTCACACCTGTTCTTTCCATTCTGTTTTTATGCCATTTTGGTTAAGGGCTTCATTGTCTCTCACCTAAATGGCTTCCCAGCTGTTTCCCTTTGGTGTCTTCTGTCTATTCTAATCATAGTTTTTTGTTTGTTTTTCTTTTTGCTTGGTCTCACCCACATATATTCTTACCATGTTAAAAAAAGAAACAAAACTCAAGTTTTATAAACTGATCATGACCTCAAGGAGGGCGGGGACCAGTTCTTATCTTTCTTTTTAGCTATGCTATCCTTCTGCTTAATGCCTGCACATAGTAGGCTTATATTGAATGAAAGTGGACACTGAGCTTGACTCTGCCTTCTATCTTGAAAGTACTGGTTGCTCTTCTTTTACTGTTTAACTTTGATATTTTTAAGTCCAATAAGTAACTGGAAGCTCTAAAGATCCTGTGTTACAGTACTAAATTTAAAAAAAACTAATTACTGTTTTAAAGAAGCTTTGTTATTTTTTTCTGTTAAAAATGAAGTGGCTGGTCATTGGTGGGCCCAGGCAAAATTTATGTAATGTTTACTATTATAGCAGTTTTAACTATTAATGCCAGTTTTCCTGATAATAAAATAATGCTTAGTATCATTATTATTGTTATTTTAATTTATATTGCAAGAAACCTGTTTTTATGTAATCTTAGCAGTGTGATTTGTGACACTACTATCAGGACAGTACTTGTTATACACATATTAAACCTGACACTAATCTTATTATTCAAAATATTTCTAATTTTTTTTTAGGACCAGTTTGGACAACATATAAAATCAGATGTGCACTTGAATTTTTATGTTTATTATGGTCCTGATCGTATTAGAGACCCAGCTTTGCTTTCAAAACAGGATATTGTTTTGACTACATACAATATTTTAACTCATGACTATGGAGTAAGTACGCTGATACTCAGAGATTTTCAGAAGTTTTAATTTAAAGAATATGCTTCAGGTTTCTAAAGAGTTCTAAAATTTAGGCTTTTTATACTCTTTTATTTTCTTTCTAAATACTTAAAATATATAAGAAATTGTGGTTTAGTATTTTGTAAAAAAAGTTGGACTTTAGATAATTTAGAACACTTGCATTTAAAATTTTAAATTTGAATTGTAACTAAGTATATATAAAAATTTGTAAATTATTTGTCTTTTGAGTATTCTAGAATATTTCTTTCCGCCCGTCACAATGATTTGATTGATTGTCTCAATCAATAAGCTTTAAAAAATAAGCTTTTTTGTAGCTAAAATTCATGAGTTTCCAAATTTATTTTAGAAGTCAATTGTTTGCCCCTAATTCCAGTTGTTAAGTTAAAATACCTTATTACCAAAATTTTAGTCTTCTGATAAGAACATTTACTTTTACATGTAAGAATGTAGTTATGTTATAGTCAAATTAATCTTTATAACTGGTAATTTTTATATTATCACTATGTTTTAATCTGAGGCAGAGATGCTCAGTGTATTGAACCAAGGTCATAGCAGAAAGCTAGACTACCTGAGTGTGAATGCTAGCTCTGCCACTTCCTAGCTGTTAATTTGACAACACACTTCACACCTTGGTTCTTTAATTTTCTCATCAGTAAAAAAGAAAAAGAGTAGTAATACTTCATAAACTTGTGCACATTCAACAATTTAAAGTGTGCAGTGCTTAAAGCAGTACCATTCATATAGTAAGTTGATTTTGAGAATAATAACTCATATTACTTATCAAATTACATAAAATACTATTTTACTTTTCTGTGCTTTTAATTCTTTTGAAACATTTATTTCAGATGAAAGGTGATAGTCCGTTACATAGCATAAGATGGCTGAGAGTGATCCTGGATGAAGGACATGCCATACGAAATCCAAATGCTCAGCAGACTAAAGCTGTCCTTTACTTAGAAGCAGAAAGGAGATGGGTATTGACAGGTAATGATAACATTATATATATATATATATATATATATATATATATATATATATATTTTAAATTCCCAAGTATGTATTATTAAGTTAGTGAGGTAACTTTGTAAACTTCAAGTAGACGTAAAGATGGTTCCAAAATTAATCATGGGAGTCACTTAGTAAAATATTTTGACTTGTTCTTTATAATTGCCCATGATACAGCAACATTTAAATTATAGTTAGTTTATGTGACAACTGCTAGACTTATTCTTAAACCTTGGAGATTCAGTCAGTATCTTGATTTTTCTACTTTCCTTCTTAGAGTGTGTTTGCTTTACTCAAGGATGGGGAAAAGAATATAAACTCAGATTAGTTTAGTCCTTACTAGTGCTGTTTTAGAAATCAAATAAAGCAAATGTTCTTGACTAAGGCCATACCACCCTGAACACGCTGGATCTTGTCAAATAACACAGATGTTCTTGATGAGAAGAAAGTTGAGTTTACTGATCTGTAATCGTTTCCTTTGCTATTATAGCGAATGAGAGCTAAAAATTTGAGCAAAACTATATTTTGAGATTGTGTATATGTCTAACAAGTGATTATAGTCACAGCTTGATGTGGGTATGCCTGGTACAGAGTGTCCATTTTCAATTGTTATCTCAGTTCAGCTAGATGGCTGAATTATAACAATTTTCTGTTATTTTTAGGTACTCCAATTCAGAATTCTTTAAAGGACTTGTGGTCTCTTCTTTCCTTTTTAAAACTTAAGCCATTTCTTGATAGAGAGTGGTGGCATAGAACAATCCAGCGCCCTGTCACAATGGGAGATGAAGGAGGACTTAGGTAAATAATTTCATAATAATTGATTAATATTAGTTATAAACAACTGATAGCAGCTTGAACCGATTTCCACTTTTGTTATATTTTAACTTGGCTATTGGCTTTCCTCTCCAAAATGTGTTTACAGCTCCATGCCTTTGACTTTCAGAACCTAGTGATTCTTGTTTGGGAAGACTATCACTAAAACATAAACCCTCCATTTCTATGATTTTAGTCAAACAGAAAGAAAAGGCAGAGAGCGTTATGGTCTTTGTATGAAACCACCTTTAATAGATTAAGTAGTGACAGGAAAAACTTAATATGCTCTGAGAGTCCAATCTGCACTAAAGTTTTATAACTCATCTTGTATAGTTTTATATAGTGGTAGTTGAATGATAGAACGATGTATAGTGGCATCAACAAGTTTTATAAGAGAACGTTGTTTCTGGTGTGGTGGAGACAGATAAAAGTTGAGAACATAAAATTCAACCTGGTGGTAGCCATTTTGCAAGGTATTAGACTGATGTATTTTAAGTTTTTTGCCTATAATGTTGGTTTTCAAACAGAGGATTTGGGATTCATTAGCAGGTTTTGAAATTATTTAAAAAGATGGCAGCTAGCATTATAAAAAAATGAAATAGAGTAGAAGTTTTAAGGAAAAAGCAGAGTGCATCATACATGTTTGTTTCTGTTGTATGTCTATGTATTATATTTGTGTATATGTTTACTGGATGGAGTAAAATGTGTTTCTTACTATGTGTTTTAGTGAAAAAGGTTCAAAATTCAGTAACCTAGTTTGCAATACTGTCTAGTTGATTCCTTAGAACAAGCTATTTAAATTCTAATTTCAGAAATTGTGTTTCTATTTCAATGTTAGGTAAAACTTTCTCTTAAAAAATGGATATGCCTGCATTAATTTTGATATTGAGAAGGGGGAGTATAGAACTGTAGAACCTAGAAGGCATTTGTCCCTCTTCTGGGTTGTTACATGGTGTTTTTAATTTTTTCTTTGCCTTATAGCAATTATTTATGTACCATGATTTTCATATTACTGAAAAAACTTTTTGAAGGTATGATATTACTCATTTATATTTTTATGATATTTAGTATAATACCTTTTGCTTAATAGGTGCTTATTAAGAATTTGAGTATTGAGTATGGGTGATATAGCTGAAGAAATGAGAAATAAAAAGATTAGTGATTAGAACAAAAATGGGGAGAAAAATGTAAAGATTTAACTGTGACAGGTATTGAATTGAGGGCAAATTTCAGTGCATTTGTTGCTGTAATTTTCTATTTGTAGAATATGTCTATGATTATCAAATAGGATAAAAGCTTAAATAAGAGTTTTTTTAAAATCTTTTTAAGGTTATAAAACACTAATAGCTTAAAATGTTCTTTTCTGTTATTGTTGAATCAACTTATATAGAAATAAAAAGTTAAGTGATTTTTTTTTTTTTTTTTTAATTTTCTAAGGCGTTTACAGTCCCTAGTTAAAAATATTACACTTAGAAGAACAAAGACAAGCAAAATTAAAGGAAAACCTGTTTTGGAGTTACCAGAACGTAAAGTATTTATTCAGCACATTACACTTTCAGATGAAGAGAGAAAGATTTATCAGACTGTGAAAAATGAAGGCAGAGATACTATTGGAAGGTATGTTGAAAGAAAGCCATTTTAGAAAATAATTTTTATTTTTTTGTTTTCTGTTCAACTGAATAGCATTTTTAAGATATGTTAGCAATAAATTCGGTAGCATACTGAAAGATTATTTCTTCAACTACATTTAAACTACTTTTTATGAATTAATAGTTGGATGAATATTATAATTCACCAGGTAAGTAATTTCTTAAGTTGGGAAAAAATATAAAGTTTACATGAATTGCTAGTCAGAAGACCTTGCTTGCTTTTATTCCTGACTCTGTATCACGGAAGTAGATAAAAACGTATGCGTGTGTGTGTGTGCGTGCGTGCGTGCATGTGTCTTATCCTATTACGGACCAAAACTTGGGGGACTATCCACATTCAAGAAACAAGAAAATAAAGAAAAGCCACTTGTAGGCGGTTCTATCAAGGGGAGAAGTATGAAGAAAGTATAGAAAACTGTTACAGAATTTCAGGAAAGACAGCATAATCAAGAAAGGGGAGATGGTCAATAGTGTCATAGGGTACAGAAATTCAGAGAAGTTACTGGTATAAACTCTTAGAACACTTTCACCAGGATAATCAGTATAATCAGTTAAATAGCCAAATTATAGGACTAGGGATTGCAAAGAAGTAGCAGCTGTGGAATAGACAGTTTTACACAATTTTTAAGAGGAAGGAGAAAGGGAGACTGATAGTAGGGTTGATAGTTGGTCTCTGGATCAATTATTTGATGGTTTTATTTGGGCAACTGTCGAGAGGAAGAGAACGTAGAAAAGATTATAGATGCAAAGGGGAATAAAGTAAATTGGTAGAGAAGAATGAAGCCTGGCCCTTATCAGTGTGGCTCAATTGGTTGGATGTTGACCTGCAAACTGAAAGGTCGCAGGTTTGATTCTGGGCAAGGCACATGCCTGGGTGGCAGGTTTGGTCCCTAGTCGGGGCCCATGTAGAGGGCAACCAGTTGATGTCTTGTTCACATTAATATTGCTCTTCCTCTCTTTCTCCCTTCCCGACAGATAGATAGACAGAATCTTTTAAAGAAAATGAAGCCTGGTCAAGGGTAAATAACGTTAAGAGAACAATCAGTGAAATTCGAGACAAAGTATTTATGAGATGAGGGTAGGAACTTAAGAAGGGTAGACTGAATTTAAAGCCGTTATAAAAAGGTGAGACTTTTAGTGGTAGAAAGGCTTCCTGTATGTAGTATTGGATCCATGTAGAAGTTAAGTCAATATGCCTTTCCAATAACACATGAAAATCAAAGAATGGGAGTTGATCAAGTAGATTAAAGGGATTGGGGATTGGTGGAGTGTGAGAAATTCTAGTCCAAGCAAGAGCATGGTTGATGTGAGTTCCACAGGGCTCAGAAAACAGAGAGATCAAAGCATAAGCACTTCAGTGAGTTTCCAAGTAGGTTTAATAGGAATTTGAGATACCGAAAAAGGTTGTTTGAAGCAGGGAGTTTCAAAGCAGAGATTTCAAAGTAAAGAGGCACAGAGCAGTTAGGTTCATTGTGTTGTGTCACATAGCTAGTGAACCTCAGAGCTGAGCCATTTTGGTTCTAGAGCTTGTATGTTTAACCTTTATAATATATTGCCTATTCTTCCGTTCTTGAATACTTAGAAGTATTTCTTTCCACTATCTATTATTTATAACAGAAGATACATATTTATATCACCTGCCAAAGTCAAGGCAGTATTCTAAATGCTCTGCATGTATAACTTTTTTATAACAGTTCTGTGAGGTTTGTATTATTACTGTTATACTACTGTTAACAGCTGAGAAAGTTCAAGACAGAAGTTACGAAACCTGCCCAAGGTTTCATAGTTAAATTGAAAGAGTCAGGTTTTGAACTCAAGGCAGTCTAGCTCTAGAGTCTGTGCTCTAATCATTAGGCTAAATTTCTTTTATTGCCTTACTACTTAAATATCAGATTGGCTTAGTATATAAATTCTAGATTACTCTTCTTTCAGAACCTTTGTTGTCATTGGTTTATTGTATTTTATATTGAATGTTTCCATGGAAAACCCTGATTTTATTTATTTTTTATTTAAAATCTAGCAATTTTGTTACAGAGTGAAAGGGGGTTCTTTCACGTGGCGCCTTAGTATAAAACCAAGAACTGGTATTGAGGAAAACAGGTCTTTATTTACAATATTTCAACCTGGGGAGGGCTGTGAGGACTTCAGCTCAGTGCCCTGTTTTCCCGTGGGACCCAACATTTCCCTTGCTTCCCAAAAGGCTGTAAACCAAAACCATGCCCAGAAGTTCCCCACCCTTTATCTGTCAGCTGTCTCCTTCTGGATCTGGAATATGATTGTCATCAGCCCCCGTGTAACAGTCCAGGAAAACCTGTGCCATGTTGTACTGGATCATGCATGGTTCTCTCTCTGCCCTCTCAAAGCCGCATGTTGCTCTCTTTTTACCTCCTTGAAAACTGCATGTAGTTCCCTCCACTCTCTCTCTCTTCTACCTCCTTGCACACTGTGTGGATCTCTCTCCTCTACCTTTTGCAAACCACATGGAACTCTCCAAAAATGGCTGCCGCCTTAGTTTTAAATTCCTGATTGAGGCCTGTGACTCAGTGGGCAGGGTGACTGGTTCTGACCATTCACAGAACTTTGCGCAGGCCCTGTATGCTCTTTCCTCACCGTTCCATAGGTTCCATAGTTAAAATCCCTTCCCATCTCCTTGGGGCCTTGGAAGAACCAAAATTATTTCCATAACTAAGAGGTTAGCTACCAGCCATAGATAGGCAAAGGTATCTTGAAAGCTGCTCCCTTCCCCCATCCCCCAACCGCAGACTATGGGGATTTTTGAGGGGGGACCTGCTCTGTAACAGTTTGAGAAGGACCTCTCTGTTGATTTTTTTTCCTGGCATATGTACCATTTAAATATGTGTACTCCAGGCCCTAAAGGTCTTTAAATATTGTTTTCTGTTTCATTATTATTTTTTTCTGTGTATTTCAGATGTTCTTTTTCTGTAAGTGTCATTTTATTCTGTTTCTTTACATCTTTCTGTTTAATTTTCCTTTTCTTAATCCTGTTTTCCACATTGTTTCCTATGTTTTTATCAGCGGTCAGATTCTCAAGTGCTGGCTTTTATTTCTCTGATAGGTTCATTTCTTTCCCACTCGAGCTAGACTAGTTCATCTCTCTTCTCTGTTTTCTTTGCTCTGCCTTTTCAAAGCTCTTTGTTTCTGCTTTAAGTTACGGTTTGTTTGTTTGTTTGTTTTAGGAATGGTTTTATCAAGTGGTCTTACATCATAGCCGTATTCTTGGTTATGATCTTTATTTGCTCTTTGTCAACATTTTTCTGCTGAGTTTTCTTTCACTGCTATTTGTTCCCTCTCTTGCGTTTTGCTGACTGTGACTTATATATGAATGTCTTGAGTTTTTTCTGGACTGGCTATTTGCAAGATTCACTTGAAGGGAATGCGGTTACTGTGCCCCAGACTAGAAGGAAATATCCCTATTTATGATGCAGAGTTACACGTGAGTACTTTTAGGTTTTACTTGTGTTTATATAAGAGATCAGAAGCTTTAAGGTTCCTTACTGTGTAGAATGCTGTACCCATAGTCTTTTCTGAAAACACAGTAGGTCTGTGTTTCTGTTCAGCTTACCTTTTCTCCTTAGATTAAAACTTGTCCAGGGGAATTCAAGCCACCAGTCACACACCCTGTTTTTGCACTTGAGAGATCTTGATTTTCACCTCAGGGCATGCAGTCTGTTTTGAGGAATTGTGCTCGGAAAGGTCTGAGATCTTCAGTCCTATCTTTCCGCATCTTCCTGTCTGACTTACACTGTAATTGGCAGCCATTTCTTATACATTTTTCTTTTTGTTACAAATCTCTCCTGGTTTCATTAAAGATGGTTTGATAATGACCTCCAGAGAAGAAAACAATGCTGTTTTTATTCCACTGTTTTATAATAGGAAATATTGTAATATTTAACATTTTTACCTGTAGGTATTTTAATGAAGGGACCGTCCTTGCGCACTACGCAGATGTCCTGGGTCTTCTGCTCAGATTGCGGCAGATCTGTTGTCATACTCACCTTCTTACAAATGCAGTGTCTTCCAGTGTTCCCCCAGGTAGGTAATAGGATTGGTTTACACCATTATATTTGTTAGAGGTAATTAAATCAGAAGGAGAAATTTTTCATATGGCTTCAATTTAGGTTATTGGTCAAATAGGTATTATTTTTAGTATAGGACTCAACTGGGAATATACCTCAAATTCTCATACCAGTGAAATGAGATATTAATGAAGTCTTCCCAGATTTCTACTAATAGATGAAAGGTTCAAATCGGATCTACCTTTTATTCTGTGGTAATATGTGCAGATTATGTTATAATGATGTTTCTGTGTAAGACATGTCATGTGGGTTGGCTACTATTTTAGCTTCTGAATTTTCTTAAAATTTCAAATTTAAACCATGCTTTTTGCTTATAATATAAAAAAATTAAAACTACCCAAGCAAAACTTTTTCCTATATAAGGAATATTAACTTGTCTAGTCATATTACAAATTTTGTTCTGAAATTAATTTTTCAGCCTTTTCTCTAGGAAATGATACTCCTGAAGAACTACGAAAGAAGTTAATATGGAAGATGAAGTTAATTCTGAGCTCAGGTTCTGATGAAGAATGTGCAATTTGCTTGGATTCTTTAACAGTTCCTGTCATAACACATTGTGCACATGTCTTCTGTAAACCCTGTATTTGCCAAGTCATTCAGAATGAGCAGGTTAGTTTTATGCTTAGTACAAATTGAGTGCTTGATGCAGTGGTGCATCAGTTTTGAGTGTAATGAAAATTCAGGTCCAACAGACTAGAAGAATTTTGTGCTTGGATTTAGTAATGCTAATTAAGCCATTGTTTTAATAGGTGATATATAGTAGTCCCTCTCTATATTGCGGTTCACTTATCATGGCCTCACTGTATCACGGGATTTTTAAAAATATATTTCTTTATCACGGATTTTTCACTATATCGCGGGATTTTGCGGTACTGTATACGTATGTTATTAAAGTTACATAGGTTTAAGAGTGTAGAATATGTTTAAGAACATAAGTGTTTATAAAAGTGTGGAAAAGGTTAATAATGGAGTGGGAAAAGTTAATAAGGAATGGGAATGGTTTATAAGTGTGTGGGAAGGTTTTATAAAGCCTTAAAATATATATAAATACTAAAATAAATGTCAGGTTCCTACTCTGCGGATTTTTACCTATCATGGGGGGGGGGGGGCGGTGGTGTCTAGAACGTAATACCCATGATAAGTGAAGGAATACTGTATTTCTTATAATTAAGCTCCTTTAACATAAAAATACATTATATTTTTGGTAGCATGTTTCACAGTCAATATTCTAGTTCTAATTGTTTATATCATTGCTGTCCAATAAATAGATTGATAATGTGAAACACAAAGGTAATTTTAATTTTTTAGTAGAAATAGATGAAGTTAACTCTTAACAATATATTATTTATTCAGTATATTTAAAATATAAAAATTATTGATATACTTAATACGATTTTTTTAACTGAAAAATTTTATTGATAAAATTTAAGTTCAAAATCCTGTGGTATTGTATATATAGCACATCTAAATTTGGTTTTATCATATTTCAAGGGCTTAATTGCTGCATGTGGCTATTGGCTATGGTATTGATTAAGGTAGATCTAGATTCTTATGTACGGTAGGATGTTTTGAAGTGAAATAATCCTTCAAGCAGTCTTTCAGTTGAGGTAGAATTTTTAAAAACATTTTTGATATGTAATATATATATATATAGAAAATGTAGAAGTCATGATTGTACAACTCAGTGAATTATGAAGTAAACATATCCAAATAAAGACTGTTTAGGTCTCCTTGTGTATTCTCCCTATCTTTTACCCTCTCCCTCCTCCTTAAAGATAAGCCCACTGTTTTGACTGTCTAACATTGTTTTAGTTTCAGAATCTTTTTTTTTTTTATTAATTAGCATGTCTTGGTACAAATGGACACAAAAGGTACTGCTTCGAATGAACCCTGATAGGAATTAACTGATCTAGACTGGCTTTACCAGCCATTAGAAGGAATTCTTTTTTTTCTTTTAAATAGTTTCAACTAGTGTGCTATATTGTTGTAATTAGGTTCAAGAAACTGTTATTCATGGTTTTTTTGCTTGTCTGCATATAGGTAACATTAATATTGTTTCAAGTTCTTGATGCTAATCAAGATCACATACTTTTGTTCTCTTTTTTACCCATCCCACTTACCATATTAGAATATTATATCAGCCTGGAGTTCAGCATGTACAGATTTGTCTCAAATGGCTGAATCTAATAAAATGTTTTATAGAATGGTAGCTATTAGAGATATAGAATATACAGTGCTTTTTAGAAATTTTAGGTTAATTTATATATCTCTTCCTCTGATAAGTATCACTCATTCTTTGTTTTTTCTTATGTAGCCACATGCTAAATGCCCTTTATGCAGAAATGATATACATGGAGACAATTTATTGGAATGTTCTCCGGAAGAATTGGCATGTGACTCTGAGAAAAAGTCTAACATGGAATGGACATCCAGTTCGAAGGTAAAATATTAGAGTATTTGTTTTATGTTTATATGAAGGATACCATGTATAGAAATAATAATTATGCTTTTAATTGTCTCTTGAATATTTTATTTTTTTGGTGATTATTGGCTTTTTCTAGTGGTGACTTTCAGAGGAAAGAAAGATTTTTGATTATGATAATAGTTATTCAGTCTTAAAAATTGGTGGTCTTTTGCTTTTGCAATTTAGGGAAATAGCATAGCAAGATTATTCTCTTCATAATAAATTTTGGGTGTATTTTGCCAATTCAAAATGGAACCTAATGGGTGTCCTAATTTTTTTCAGATCAATGCCCTAATGCATGCATTGATTGACTTAAGAAACAAGAATCCCAACATAAAAAGTTTAGTTGTTTCTCAGTTTACAACGTTTCTGTCTTTAATAGAAACACCACTCAGGTAAGTTTAACAGTGTTTCTCACTCTCAGTAAATGGATTTTTATATGTGTTTTGATTTGTATAACAAAAAATATTTATGGTTTATAAGTTTTGTTTATTTCATCTAATATAACATTCAGATCACAATGAAGGATATTTTCGGGCAGCATGGAATTTTAAAGATTAAATCTGAATTTATTGCAAAAAAATTGACTGCAGAGCCTGACATTGTAGTAGATGGTTAGTAAACATTTGTCAAAATAAATGAGTGAAAGAGTTGGTTGAATAAAGACACTGTAGTTACTTAACATGTTTTTATCGTGTAAGAAGTGTTATTTGTCTCTTTTGTCTCCTCCATTAGAGCCTCCGGATTTGTGTTTACTCGTTTGGATGGTTCAATGGCCCAAAAGAAAAGAGTTGAATCAATTCATTGTTTTCAAAACACTGAAGCAGGATCTCCAACTATAATGCTTCTATCCTTGAAAGCAGGTGGAGTTGGTTTAAACCTTTCTGCAGCTTCTCGGGTGTTTTTAATGGACCCCGTAAGTAATTTTGTAGACTTTTTGTTATCTTATTACTTCTATTAAAAATATAAAGAACAAAAACTATTTGGTAAATACCTTCATAGTTTAAGTGCTTTACATGAATCAATCATATGAAATTCTCACAACATCCGTACGAGGTAGATCTTGCTATTATCCCTATTTTTCAGGTTAGGAACCTGAAGCATAGAGAAGTAAAATAACTTGCCTAATATCAGACAGTAATATGCAAACCAGTATCAGAGTCCATGTCCTTAAGAACTGCCTTTCTATCATCTTCTGTATGCAGAATAAGTTTCTATTAACTGTAGTATTTTAAGAGTAAGTGGTTTCATTCATTCATCTAATGTACAATGAGATCATTCTTTTTGTCAGGGACTCTAGTAGGCACTGGGAATCTAGCTATAAACAAGATAGATGAAGTAGCTACCGTCATGGTGCTAATGATCTCAAGCTCTCTAATGTGCAAAACAATTAGGTAAGGTGTAATTTCTGATCTCATAAGAGATTCAGGAGTTATTGGATGAGCCCCAGGAAACAGCATTTTATATAGATCCAAGTTTGTTCAGGTGCAAGTCGTTCAGCCTCTCAATTTAGAAACAATACCTTAAATGGAATGTTTTGGGTAAGTTTCTGTGTCTTAACACAGTTCAGTCACTCGTGGTTGTGTAATAGAGGCCTAAGGGTAGAGTGGGAGCTAGAGTTTGCTCTTAACTTTACTCACCAAACTGTGTGACCTAAGCTGCATCTACATAAGAGCACCTTTTTCTAACTTCACAAAAGGGCTCTTTAGGCTGGAGGCACTTGAGACTAACTTGGGTTTATTGCACCGAGTACTGCTTATGCTAAAAGCAGCTCCACAGTACACATGCTTACTCAACAGTGAAGTCATCATTGTTCACACATGTGCATTCAGACTACTCTTCTTGGCTGCCAGGTTATAGTGATATTGCGCAAACCATTCTCATTATATTAACAATGGCTCGACATTTTCCAGGCAGACCTCTTGTTAATTAACCCAATGAAAATTTTAGAGGCCGAATTTTGGAACTAATTCCCAAATTATTTTATTCTTTGGTTATAATCTTAGTACTTGATAAGGAGGTGGCTATTAATACCAAATAGAGTAATTTAATTAGTATTATTAAGTTTGCCAGATAGTAAACTCTTTAGCAGTTATAGTTTTAAAAAACTTATAGAATGTTTTATCAGTTTCATAGTAAGTTGATTGTTTGAACATTTCAAGCTTTCATATGTTTTCTAACTTTAAAACAAAAGCCAGGTGCCCCCCAAATAAATTCATTTAGAAGAATTTGCTCATGAAAATCTTTAACCTTGTTATATAAGAGTTAAGGTTAATTTTGATGTGCCATTATGTGTTTTTGATAAAACTAACTGCTTCATTACTCATGTGAGAGTGGGAGCTATCCGTTTTATACTATCATGAGATAAATTGGATTCCTGGTTATCACACTAGATGTATTATTGCCATCTTATCATAAGGTTTCTAAGCAAAGGACAGGCAATGGAAAGGAACAGTTTACCTGGGCTCTTGGCATAATGGTTTCAAAATGTGTCCATATGTGAAATAGAAAATATGATTATCAGTTTTAGAAAATCGTAAACTGAATATGTCCTTAAATCTAACTTCTATACCAAAAAATAAACCAAAACTCAAATTACAGCAAGTTAATAGTAAAATCTTTTCCCTTGATCTCAAGGGAACTTTAAAGAAGAAAATAACACCGTAAGTATAAGTCATATTATAAACTTACTGTCTACAGTACATACAGATTGATAATTTTGTTCCTGTTTTCAGGTGGTACTTCGCAGTATAAATGTTCCTTTTCCCCCGAACATCCCATTCTCAGTTTCATGAATCATCCCATAGTTTAAATATGATATTTAATGATTGTTACCCTGACAGTTTATGATACTGTTTCAAAATCACTAGACTCCGATCATTCTACACTGAAGAACTCTGTATTTTTGCTAATTCTTCTCTTTTCATTGAGTCGTTGTTTTATTCTTTACTATAAGACAGTTTAGTTCAGTTTTGAAGTTAAACTGACTTTAAATATTGATTCAGAAAATTGCATCAACAAAGTCTTAAATAATTTTCAGGACTTTTGGTTGCTCCTAAAATCTTTTTTATATTTTACTTAATGAGTGGAGGAAAGTGGCGGGGGGTGGGGGGCAGCAAAAGAAGAAAAAACTTTTTCATAAATGGACCCAATTACATCTTTTATGATACAAATTAAGTTACTTAAGAGGATATGTAAACTTTTTTCCCTATTAAGCAGAGATAGATCAATTTTATGGGGGGAGAAAGCAGAAAGCTATTACGTGATTAATCAGCAATCATTTATACTGTGTGCTTTCTATGTATCAGGCCCTGTATTAGATACCAGAAGCAGTGGAGTGAAATGACGGGGAAGAGTACCTGCCTATCGTAATAGACACAGGGAGTCTTGGGAGAGTGTGGATTTTTTTTATCCCAAGAGCATTTATAATGTCAGTATCTGAATTCAGTCAGAAAAAATTCATTCAGTAAAGGGCATATGAATACTGAATTGAGAGAACTTGTGCAGATCAGGGTGGTAATAAAACAGCTCCTGTTCCATTTGCTAGGCCTGGAATCCAGCTGCTGAAGATCAGTGCTTTGACAGGTGCCATAGGCTTGGCCAGAAGCAGGAAGTGATCATCACAAAAGTGAGTTTTTAAGCCATCTGTTTTAAAATTAACGTGTTAGGGGTTTTCAGGTTATACAAATAATGCATGAATATATTATTGTAAAAGATGGAAATATGAAGATCACCTTTATTCTCTTCAGAGGAAACCACCATCAATAAATTAACATATTGTGTTCAAAATCCCTTTCTTCAGTGTTTACATACGTTCATACTTAGTGCTTTCTTTTTTAAAATTTAAGATAAATGGGGTAAATTTTATTATTTTGTAACATGTTTTCTTCCCTCTTAACAGTATATATTGAAGACTACCATATAAGTACATTTAGATCCAACATTCTTTTTTTTCTATTGTGGTAAGGTATAAATAATATTTAAAATATTTAAAAAATATTAGTGTGCAGTTCAGTGGTATTAGTATATCCACATCGTTGTTGCAGCCATGACCACCATCCATATGCACAACTTCTACATCTCACACTGAAACTCTGTACCCATTACACATAACTCCTATTCTCCCCACCCAGCAACCACCCTTCTACTTGCTGTCTGAATCTGACTACTGTACAAACCCATTCTTTTTAACACCTGTATATAGATGCATCATACTTTATTTAACCAGTCCAATTTATTTGCTAATAAAAACAGTACCATAATGAGCATAATATTACATACATCTTTGTGTATTTAAGTATTTCTTCAGGATTGGTTAAGAAATAGAATTTTGGATTTAGAATTTTTTATTAGATAACTTTCAAGCTGTTTTCAAAATAGACTTTAAGATGTATGAGAATGATGTAGATTTATGCTGATGTGGTAGTCAAAAAAGTGCCCTTCTAATTTTCATTTACCTAAGACCTTGAGCATATCTTGTCTGTTAATACTTTTTTCTGTGAATTGCTTGTTTATATCTTTTGCCTAGTTTTCAAAAAGTACAGATAAAATTTTAGCGTATAAAGGATTTCTTTATACATTCTGCTTTTAAATGCTTTGTTAAGTATATTGGATGTAGTTTATTCCAGGCTCTTGCTTATATTTGAACTTCATGTGCTTTTTGTCATGAGAAAGTTTTAAAACTTTTCTGATTTAAAATATGTCAGCCTTTTTCTCTATATCTTCTGGATTTTAAGGTCTTGCTTAGAACAGAAGGCTTTATCTTCAAATTTTAAAAACAAATCTCCTATATTTACTTCTGATTCTTTTGAAATATTTGTTTTTTTTTGTCTACAACTCACGATACTGTTATAATTTTATTCTTTTTTTCGCATGAACTATTTGCTTCGTTATCAGTTGTTTTGAAAAGTCCATCTTTTTTTATTTTGATTTGAAATTCCACTTTAATCGTGAACTAATTCATATATACTACATGGGGTCTCTATGGACTTTGTTCTGTTCCATTGATCTCTTTTTTTCTTATTCCCAGAACAATATTACTGTTATAATTACTATGGTTTTATAAAGGCAAAGTGCTCTCATCCCCCCCACCTTTTTTTGTGTTGGTTATTACTATTATTTACTCTTTAACTTTGGATTTAGGTAAGCAAGTCTCATTTAAGAAATCTTGTTTGGGACTTATTGAATTTATGATTAATTTGAGAACTGTCTTTTTTGTAAATAAAGAGTTCTCCTATGTAGGAAGTTAGATAGTATCTCCATTTATTTATTTATTTATTGTTTGTTTGTTTTTAATCCTCACTTGAGGACATGGTTATTGGTTTTAGAGAGATAGGAAGGGAGGAAGAGGGGTGGGGAGAAACATTGTGAGAGATCAGTTGTCTCTTCTATGCTCTCTGACCCAGGACTGAACCTGCAACTTAGGCATGTGCCCTGACTGGCAATCAAACCTATGACCTTTCATTTTACGGGACAATGTTCCAACCAACTGAGCCACACTGGCCAGGGCTATTTGGGTCTTTTATGTATTTCAATAACATTTGTAATACAACTTTAGTTACACAGTAATCAGTATTTTTATACAGTGTGACTAGCAGTTTAGTGATAGTAACTGTTTTGACTTGTTCCTGTTTTTGTTGGGAATACTTACGTTTTTTTATGTGGTAAGTTTCTAGTAGATACCCTTAATAAGGTTGAGGATATTTATTTATAGGTAATGAGGATTTTATCAGGAATTAATAAATGTTTAATTTTATCAAATGCTTCTTAAGTATCTGTAAAGATGATCACTTTAAAAAATGCTTTTTATATTATGAATTATACCAGATAAAGGCCCATTCTTGCATTTCTGGGAAAATCATCTGCCTTTTTAACTATAATGATAAATTTATTTTGCTTATATGCCAGCTAACAGGAGCTGTTTATAAAATTTGTTTTTTGGTATGCTATTCTCATCTGATGATAGAGTTTTAAGATGTAACATGTCTTTAGCAGAAAACGGTATTGAGTGATAAAGGAAAACAATACTCATCTCTAGTTATTATGTTCTAAATATTCTCATTGTGTACTCAGGAAAAAAGGGGAGATAAACAGTTTCTAATAAATTATTATTGACCATTTTTGAAAGCTTCATAATACTAGAAGAATGTAGACCCACATTTCCATCTTCTCATTTTCATTTATTTTTAAAGATTTTAAATATTGTGACCTAAAAAGTACTTAACCAATTTAACTTTCTTTTTCTTTTAAAGTTTATTGTGAAGGACTCTGTTGAAGAAAATATGCTGAAAATACAAAATACAAAGAGAGAACTTGCAGCTGGAGCTTTTGGAACTAAAAAAACAAATGCTGATGAAATGAAACAAGCTAAAATTAATGAAATAAAAACTTTAATTGATTTATAATTAGTGCAGTTTTGGTAAGATCAGTTTGATCAGATATACACAGAAGTTTTGGAAATGATAAAAATACAGTTTAGAGATCTAGTGAGTATGTCTTATAAAAGGGGTATAGCATTTTATATCAGTTAAGAGGTATTACTGATACATAATCTCTTCTATATTTGAACCTATTTTTAATGATATTTCAAATAGCAATAAGTTCTGTTATATACTGTGGCCTAAAGTAATTTTTTTGAGAAAGAAGTTACTTTGTTATTCAACTTTTCATAGTATCTCTGCTGAGTATTTTCATATATCTTGCAAATACTCAGCTTTTTCATATTTCAAATGGCTAAAACCTTTTATACTTTTGACCAAATAGTTCTTTTCTATGTTGGACACATTTGGTTTTTCACCAAAATCACCCATTAGTGATGCAGTGGATTCAGCAGTCCTTGTAAATGATTCATATATATGCAGAGTATATATGAGATTGATTTTTATTGGACTTTCAAAAACCATATTTGCATTCCAGAACCAAACCTTAAAATGAAAGACCAAAGTCCAGTTTAGTAAGTTACTTGCAATTTTTTTTTACCATTTTATTGAGGTACAATTCATACAAATGACTTATGTTCATGGAAAAAACAGGACTCTGTTAGAACAATATGTTTTCCATTTGAGTCAGGTGATCTGTTCATTGTTTTAATGTAACTTGATGTGGTAGTGTGTAAATACAGTCTGGGAGTGAAAGGGAACCAATTCTACCCAATTTGATTTGAATATTTAAATTATGGAATTGCTGAATAGATATTTCTATATATAGATAATTTTTATTTATGTAGGGTTTTTTTGAAATAACTTTATACATTTTTATAATTCAGAAGACTACTATATGTGAGAAGTGTGATATCTGGATGGAAGTTAGGCTGGATGACCGCCATATCATTTTTTGAGTCTTAAAGACAGTTTAATCGTGAATAGAAAAATTTCTTTATTATTGTGTTTAGGATTAGAATTTTGTTTTGGATCTTCAGTAATTCATACTTCCATCTATCTTTTTGTTAATCAAACTCACAGTAGTTGCCAGAGAATTCTAGATGATTCTTTGAATCACATTCAAACAAATAAGCTATAACTTAGCAATCAGGTTAGGTAGCCAGTGGTGTTTTTTCCCTAAGGGACTTTTTTTTTTTTTTTTTAAATCCAAAGAAAGAAAAGATTAGTTACTATAACAGGAGAAGCTTTATGTTTGACAATAAAGACCTTAGAACAACATTAGATTTTACCTATAGTGTTAGAAGTGACTTGACTGAAAGATAAAAAATTGGAGGCAACATTGTGTTCTAGAGCACACATATAAGTATGTGCTAAATCTATTAACACTTAAGTCTTCCCCTTCCTGTGTCCTGTCCCTTGCTTTAAGGAAACAGTGTGTTAGATAGCAAGGATGTTCCCAGTCCATTTTCTCTCTGGCAGCAGGTGAGGCAGGGCTGATGAAAAGGAACAGCAGACCCTTCTGCAGGGATGAAAGTGGATAATAACTTGGGATTGGTCCACTAGCATTAGAGAGCAGTAGGGAAGTTCCTTACCTTGTAGGACTAGCATTACACAGAAAATCAGGTTGATCAGAATCTCATAAATACAGTATGTGGGTTCTTCATGTACCTATACTCCAGAGAGAGTAAGTATAAAAGTGTTTTCAGCAAAAAACAACATAATCCACTCTTCTTGCTTACAAACGTAAAGCCTTGGATGCTCACTATAATGGTGAAGACTTTGTTTGCTCCTTTACCCAGGCATTTACAGATTTGTGTTCTAAAGCACATTCATAATAAACTTGGCAAGTCATTTAAAAAAATATCTTTTTGTACAGTTCTAATAAATGGTGTTAAGTAAAAAGCAATTTTAAGTTATCCCAAGAAAATATATAAACCACTGGAATGACAAGTTCACATTATGGTATGCAGTTAATTCCATTTCATTATATAGAATAATAGCTTTAGAAATATCTTGAAGGCATTGTATTCCCACTTGTGATTCAAACTGAATTTTGTTTTAAATTTAAAATCAATAAAAGTTGCAAAAATTTATTAGCTTCCTCAGTGCCGTAACTTTAATGACTACTTTTTCTTTTTAAAATATTTTATTTTATTTTTAGAGAAAGGGGAAGGGAGGGAGAAGGTGAGGGAGAGAAACATCAGTGTGTGGTTGCCTCTCACACTCCCCCAACTAGGGACCTGGCCCACAACCCAGGCATGTGCCCTGACTAGGAATCGAACTGGCGACCCTTTGGTTCATAGGCCGGTGCTCAATCCACTGAGCCACAGCAGCCAGGGCTAATGACTACTTTTTCTTTAAAAAAAAATTTAATCTTTCATATAGAGCACACTCCTGTGAAGATGTCTATATACATATTTGCTGGATTTTTACTTACAGTACATAAAAAGTACTATTAGTAACAGAATAATTTACTCATACTCCTACTACCCTTTTCATTTTGCTCAGTTTAACTGGTTGAATTTCTTGTTTAGAAATCATAGTGTATATAATTTTAAGTTCTTGTTAACTATCTTGATCTTCTCAAATACTGGTTCTAATGATATTATACAAATGATAATATCTATGCATAGTGGTATTACTAGGTAACACACTCTGCATTGTAGATTGTGCCCTAATTACAGCTCTAGGGTTAATCAAGAAAATAATCTTCTGTTTATTCTCAGTGAGTACCAATGACATATCCTCCAGCAACATCTGTTTTTCCTTAAGGGATGTCAAAGGCATTGGTGTATTTTTCTTTTTCTTTTTTTTATGTATCATACTTGCCAAAGTTTTACTCATTGGTATTTGGAAGACTCATTAAAAAATAGGACAGAGATCCAAGATAGCAAAAGAGTAAGTGGAAGGTACACAAACCTCTCAGGACCAGCCTGGAATTACAACTAAATTGTAGAGAAATCATCCAGAATAACCAGCTGAACACTAGCTGGAGAGAAGCCTTATAACAATGAACAGAAGAAACTATCACGTGACTGGTGGGGAGTATTGGGGATGCTCAAGAGGGCTGGCTGGGCTCCTATGGGTGACAGCTGAAGTTCCAGAGGGATATTTCAGTGGCTGATGTATCCCCCTGAGAAGTGAGGAGGTCTAAACCCCAAGCTAGGCTTCCCAGCCTAAAACGAGAACTGGGAAAGGAATTCGGATAGCATCCAGCTGTGTAAAGCAGCAGGGTTTCTGTCCGCCTGGGAGAGATGACAGGAGATGCAGAGAGCCTCTTAAAGAGCCAAGGCACAAAGTTCCATTTGCAGCCACTTACCCTGGGCTCCGGCAGAAGGAGGGCAGAGTGGACTAGAGATGCATGAAGAGTCGGGTTGGTGACATTGGGGAGAAACCTGAAAGAAGAGCTGCTAGTATCCCTGTGCTGAGTCATTTCCAATACTACAGAGGCCATCTTTCTAGGGCAGAGCGGTCCTCCAAAAGGCATCAGCCTGAGGGAATGCAATTGCCATGCCCACAGGAGTTACTCTACCCTATCCTGTGGAGCTTAAGCTGGGCTGCTGAGGTGTACAGGTGGAGGCTATCTCAGTGACTAAGTTTAACAACTAAGGCAGAACTCTGGGAGCTCTTTAGACTTTAGATGACCCTCCCCTGGTCCTGGTGCTGGTAAAAGCTGGCCATGGTGCACAGCCTGGCTCTTTCTGCACACAAACAGGACCAGCAGAAGGAGCCACAAGCTCTGGATGGCTGATAGCTCCAAACAGGTTGCCCTGAGCCAGTCATAGGCAAGTGTCCAAAATAGGTTTGCACTCAAGTCTTTGCAGATCTGCCAGATACAAAGAAACACACAAAGAGGCAGCCAAAATGGGAAGACAAAAGAAACTGGTCTCGAAAGAAAAACAGAATCCCCCAGAAGAAGTGCTAAATGAAATTGAGGCAAGCAATTAAGAGTTCAGAGTAATAATAAGGATATTCAACAGCATGAAAAAAAGACATAGAAACAATAAAAATGGACCAGTCAGAAATAAAGAATGCAATATCTGAAATAACACACTGGAAGGAATAAATAGCAGGTTAGATGAAGCAGAGGATATAATCAGTGTTTTGGAAGACAAGGTAGAAAAACCAGGCAGAGCAGAAAAAGGAAAAAATTAAAAACTGCTTAAACATTTTGTATAACATGAAGCATAACAAGATCCGCCTTGGGAGTACCAGAAGGAGAAGAGAGTGAGTAAGGGATTGAGAACCTATTTAAAGATGTAATGACCAAAAACTTCCCTAATCTGGTGAAGGAAAAGACATACAAGTCCCAAAAGCTCAGGGTCCCAAACAAGTCAGACCCAAAGAGGCCTATACTGAGACACATCATAATTAAAATGATAAAGCTTGAAGACAAGGAGGAAATCCTAAAAGGCCACAAGAGAAAAGCAGGTAGTTACCTACAAGGGAGCAGAAATTAACTGGCATCTGATTACTCAACAAAACATTTCAGGCCAGAAGGGAGTGGAATGAAATATTCAAGGTGATGAAAAACAAGGACCTACAACTAAGGCTGCTTTACCCAGCAAGGCTGTCATTTAAAATTGAAGGAGAAATAATTAGCTTCCCAGACAAGAAAACGTTTAAGGAGTTTGTTAACACCAAACCAGTACTTCAACAAATGTTAAAGGGCTTGCTTTAAGAAGAAGAAGGAAAAAAAAAAAAAAGGAAAATAGTTTAAAAATAAAATGACAATAAATATGTATCTATCAATAATCACCTAAATGTAAATGGCTTAAAAGCTACAACCAAAGGACATAGGGTTGCTGAATGAATGGATAAGAAAACAAGACCTATATGTATGCTGTCTCCAAGGGACCCACCTCAGATTGAAAGGTACACACAGACTAAAAGTAAAAGGATGGAAAAATATATTTCATGCAAATGGAAAGGGAAAAAAAACTGGGTTAGCAATACTTATACCTGACAAAATATACTTTAAAACAAAGGCTATAGTAAGAGACAAAGAAGGACACTACATAATGATAAAGGGAACAATCCAGTAAGAGAATATAACCCTAGTAAACATTTATGCACCCAACACAGGAGCACCTAAATATGTAAAGCAAATCTTGGTGGACACAAAGGGAGAGACTGACAGAAATACAGTCATAGTCAGGGATTTGAACATCACACTGACTTCAATCAATAGATTTTTCAGACAATCGACAAGGAGACAGCAGCCTTAAACAACACACTAGATCAAATGAATTTAGTCGATATCTTCAGAGCATTTTACTCCAAAGCAGCAGAATATACATACTTTTCAAATGCACATGGAACTTTTTCTAGGATAGACTACATGTTAGGACAGAAAACAAATCTAAATAAATTTAAGAAGGATGAAATCATATCAAGCATCTTCTCTGACCACAATGCTATGAAACTAGAAATCAATCATAAGAACACCGAAAAACACCCAAAGACATGGAAGTTAAATAACATGTTATTCAACAATGAATGGGTCAACCTGAGATCAGGGAACAAATAAAAAGATATCTTGAAACAAATGAAAATGAGAAAACAACAATCCAAAATCTGGAACACAGGGAAAGCAATCCTAAGAGGGACATTTATAGCATTACAGGCTTATCTCAAAAAAAAAAAAAAAACAAACGAGAAAAAGTTCAACAATCTAACTTTATGCTTAAAAAAAAAATTGAAAAAGAAAACAAATCCCAAAGTGAGGAGAAGGAAGGAAATAGTAAAGATCAGAGCAGAAATAAATGAAATAGAGTCTAAAAAAACGATTCAAAATATCAGTGAATCCAAGAGCTGGTTCTTTGAAAAGATAAACAAGATTGACAAACCTTTAACCATACTCATCAAGGAAAAAAAAAGAGAGCGAGAGAGGACCCAAATAGAATCAGAAACGAAAGAGGAGAAATAACTAACTGATACCAAAGAAACAAAACAAACAATTATAAGATAATATTATGAACTATATGCCAACAAATTGGACAACCTGGACAAAATGGATAAATTCCTAGAGACATAAAATCTTCCAAAAATAAATCAGGAAACATCAGAGAATCTGAATAGACAGATTACACCTAGTGAAATTAAGGCAGTAATTAAAAAAAAAAAAAAAATTAACGAAAGCCCTGGACCAGATGACTTCACAGGTGTATTTTACCAAATATTCTGGGAAGAACTAACACCTCTCCTCAAACTATTTCCAAAACTTCAAGAGGAGGGAAAGCTCCCAAGCTCATTTTATGAGGCCAGCATTAACATGATTCCAAAACCAGATAATGACTAAAAAAATAAAAAAAATAAAATTAAATTAAAGGCCAATATCCTTGATGAACATAGATGCTAAAATCCTCAACAAAATAGGAGCAAACCAAACACAGCAATACATTAAAAAACAAACAAAAAAACAACACCATAATCAAGTGGAATTTATTCCGGGAATACAAGTTTGGTACACCATTCACAAATCAGTAAATGCAATTCAGCACATAAAACGAAGGATAAAAACCGTATGATCATATCAATAGGTGCAGAAAAATCATTTGATAAAATCTAGCACCCATTTATGATAAAGACTTTCAGTGAAGTGGGAATAGAGGGAACATACCTAAACATAATAAAGACCATATATGACAAACCCACTGCTAACCCCATACTCAATGGACAAAACTACAAGCATTCCCTTTAAGATTAGAAGCAAGACAGGGAGGTCTGCTTTCACTTCTCTTATTCAATATAGTACTGGAAGTCCTATCCATAGCATTCAGACAAG
Organism: Furipterus horrens; assembly: GCF_987537825.1. Lineage (NCBI taxonomy): Eukaryota > Metazoa > Chordata > Mammalia > Chiroptera > Furipteridae > Furipterus > Furipterus horrens. The sequence continues at coordinate 60,598,578 of NW_028327171.1, read as the reverse complement.
AAGAAGAAATAAAAGACATCCAAATGAGAAAGAAAGATGTAAAACTGTCTTTATTTGCAGGTGATATGATACTGCACATAGAGAACCCCAAAGAGTCCACCAAAATTTTTCTAGAACTGATCAATGAATTCAGCGAAGTAGCAGGATACAAATTTAGTATCCAGAAATCAGTTGCATTTTTATATGCCAATAATGAACTAACAGAAAGGAAGATTAAGAAAACAATCCCATTCACAATTGCTACACAAAAAGAATAAAATGCCTAGGAATAAACCTAACCAAGGATGTATTTGGAAAATTGTAAGAAACAGAAGAAAGAAGTAGAAGAATATACAAATAACTGGAAGCATATCCTGTGTTCATGGTTAGGAAGAATTAATATCATTAAAATGTCCATGCTACCTAAAGCAATCTATAGAATCAATGCAATTCCTGTCAAGATTCCAATTTTGTATTTCACAGAACTAGAACAAACATTTCAAAAATTTATAAGGCACCAGAAAAGGCCTCACATAGCAACAGTGATCCTGAGAAAGAATAAAGTTGGAGGAATCATGCTTCCTAACATCAAATTATACTATAAGGCCATAGTAATCAAAACAGCATGGTAGTAGCATAAAAGCACACATAGGTAAATGGAACAGTATAGAGAGCCCAGAAATAAAGCCACACCGTTAAAGGCAATATTTGACAGGAAGCAAGTACATACAATGGGTTAAAGAGAGTTTATTCAATAAATGGTGTTGGGAAAATTGGACAGATAAGTGCAGACAAATGAGATTAGACAACCTTTTTATACCACACACAAAAAATTCAAAATAGATTAAACTTAAATATTCAACCTGAAACCATAAAAATTTTAGTAGAAAACGTAGGCAGTAAAATCTAGGACATGGCTTGTAGAAATATTTTAACTGATGTTATCTCCCCAAGCAAGGGAAACAAAAGAAAACAAACAAATGGGACTACAGCAAACTAAAAAATTTTTGCACAGCAAAGGGGATCATCAACAAAAGTAAAAGACAACTCATAGAATGGGAGAACATATTCGCCAATACATCTGATAAGGGGTTAATATCCAAAATTTGTAAAGAACTTACTAAACACCAAAAAACCAAACAATCCAATTAAAAAATGGGCAAACGACCTGAATAGACACTTCTTCCAAAGAGAACATAAAGATGGCCGATAGACATAAAAAGGTGCTCAACATCACTAATCATCAGAGAAATGCAAATTAAAATCACAATGAGATATCACCTCAGATGTGTCAGAATGGCTATCATCAATAAGTCAACAAACAACAAATGTTGGCAGGGATGTGGAGAAAAGGGAACGCTTTTGCACTGTTGGTGGGAATGCAGACTGGTGCAGCCACTGTGGAAATCAGTTTAGAGATAGCTCAAAAAATCAGAAATGGACTTGCCTTTTGACCCTGCTCTCCCACTCTGGGCATATATCCAAAGAAACCCAAATTACTAATTCAAAAGAACCTAAGCACCCCTATGTTCATTGCAGCATTATTTACAATTGCCAACATATGGAAGCAGCCCAAGTGTCCATGAGTAGCTGAGTGGATAAAACAACTATGGGAAGGAAATTTTACCCTTTGTGACAACATGGATGGACCAGGAGAACATTATGCTAAGTGAAAAAGACAAATATCATATGATTTCACTTACATGTGGAATCTAATGAACAAACTGAGCTACCAAGCAAAATAGACTCATAGATAGAGAGCAGGCTGACAGCTATTGGTGGTGGTGGTGGGGTCAGGGGAGGGGAGGTTAATGGGTGTAGGAATTGAGAAAAAAGAAAAAAGGACTCATAGACATAAAGAACAGTGTGGTGATTTGCAGGGGTGATGGGTTAAAGGGAGTTAAATAGTAACGGAAAAAGTACAATAAAAATGCAAAAAGTATATAGGGACAAATTTTATGTTTGGCTTATTAACAAGAACTCAAATGTTTAATCTTAAGTTTTTATATTAACTAAAATATTTGCAAAATATGTAATACAATAACTTACCCTCATTTATTTCATCAGTAAGTATATAGTATCCTTTCTTACATGCTCTACATTCTGGATTTGGTACCTGATTTGTGTGGTACTTAAAAAGTCAAAAATTCCAGTGGCTATGAATGATTGGAATGTTTCCTTGAAGTAGAGCCTACTTCAAAGGAAGTCTGTTAACTGGAAATCCTACTGTAAGCAGGCATAATGTTTTCTTTCATGTTAATATATTTGTACTTATTGTGTGGTAATAGGGGGGGAGCAATCTTCTATATAAAGCCATTGATAATTTACTCCTTTTATATGATCTTATTCTCAATCATATTTTAATGGTAAAAATGGGATTTTTTTCCTCTGTTCCAGCTCCCTTCTCAACCTTCCTGATCGAGACTGTTTTGACAAATTTAAATCCATTTCTACTTTTAAATTTATAAATTGATTTCTTTGTGAAAATACAACTTTAATATATAATTGAATGTATGTGGCACAGGTGTCTATTAACCTGAACCAGATATCCAAAATGTTATAATAACTAGGCTACACTGGGACTTCTACATTTAGAAGAAGAGCAAATGTCAAAATGATTTCTTAGATTGGGGATAAAACAAATTCTAGGGCATGTTGTACATTTCAAACCCAGTTTAGACTTTTCAAGAGGGTATTTAATGTGATCAAAAGTGATATTAAGAGACATCAAAGAGATATATTGTTAAATATGTGCTCTGTTTATTGAAGCAGAGATAATTTTTAGGAAGGTTTTCCTTAGGTTTGCCATCCTTTTTAGCATTCTAGTTTATTAAAAATAAAGGCAGATAAAATTAACAAGGGCACAGCTTCCCAAATCCTTTTAACTAATTTAAAAGGAGGAAAGAGCCATTCCCTAATAGTACATTGCAGGATTTAAATTTTTTTTCCCACTGATATTAATAGTTGATAAAGAAAAGGCAAATTAAATATTTCATGAGAAATGGTCTATATGCTTCTTACAGATAACAGGTGTAAGGAGAATTAAGATAAACAACAATGTTCATTATGTGTGAATTGTGGACCAAAGACATGGATCTGACTGTTGTGTAGACACGTGTCTTATTGCAAAAGAATATATCCACCATTGTTCACAAATGTATGTTGTAATCTGAGTTATTTTTGCCTTTTTACACATCTCACTAAGTAACTTGGTATTTTAGGCTCCCCAGAAAAGATTTTGCAATACAATTATAGAGCTTTGCATGGAAAAGTTAATACTTCAGCTTACTTAAAGCATATCCTTGGTAGAGCAGGGAAGAAAAAGAAATATTAGCTTAGTTCAGTGACTTTCCAGCCTCTTGACACTTTCGTGCACATTATGCTATTTTCTATGGTAAACTGTCTTCACTGAATACTTAGTTAAAATAAGAAATTATGTAACCTTTTTCATTTTATCTTATGCTGTGTAAAAAATGGAACAAAAAAAGGTATTAGGTAAATATAAAAAATTAGAACTGAGTGCTAATTCGAGCCCCCCCTATTTGCTTTGATATGGTTTCTCAATCATAAAAAATAAAGCTTTGAATCTACGATCTCTTCTGATACAGATGGAGAGTCCCAAAATACATGTCATTATTCCAATTGCATACTGCGTGGCCACAGCAATAATGCAATGTTAGTTGTCTGAAGATTAGGTTTCTGTCCATCTCAACTGGGATCCATAGCCAAAAAGGCTTCTGACCAGCTAACATACTAGCTTTCAGTAATATACTTGACTCAGTAGAAAAGGACTAGCATTCAAAGGCCCTCTAATTGAACATTTTACTCTTTTTCTACTTTTGTTCTCGGCAGACGGTAGTGAGAAGTGGTAACTGATGGACTGGGTATCATCCAAGAAACCTCAAAAATTTATCAGTAAACACAGAATAAGTACATCAAGGTTGAGCTGCTTGGTACAGAGGAAAAGGAGCCCTTATCCCTATGGGGATATGTTGACCCCAAGTACATCACAATATCACAGCATAGTCATGCATACAATAGAAGTTTTGCCTCTTCTGGTACAAAAAAACAACTGAAAACAGGATAGTTCTGTATAGGCTTTGAGATACAAAGTTTATACAGTAAGTTCTCACTTAACATTGTTGGTAGGTTTTGTGACAAGCAATTTTACCATAGGCTGATATAAACAAGAGTCTGCTTCTATGGCGGAGGTGCTGCACACACCCTAGGCTCAGTTGGAAGTCGCTCTGTCCAGCAGAGGCTTCGTGACCACGGCGGAACAAACTTTTACCCAGGACACTTTGTTACGGGGGAAGGAAGGCGACTGCCTCTCTAGCGGAGAACAGCAATTAGACCTTCCCTCACGCCTTTTATTGAGGAGGATACACATGAGAGATACAAGGTCAAGATTCATGAGTCATCAATAGTTTGGAGGCGTTAGGGTTACAACTAACAATAACAGATTATATGTACGAGTACAGGGGGCACAGTGACCAGTCTGTGTTATGGTTTATTAAACATCTTGACGCCACACTGGCATTAGGTGCAAGGTTTCATACATACCTATCTAGAAATTGTTTATATTATACTACAGATAAAGAAAGCAGAACAAGTTCTAAAGCATAATGAGCATTCTTTAAATCCAATTCCCATGGGAACCCTCTGAGTGGCTTTCGGTTATGACTCTCGCGCAGCCTTATGTTGAGGCTTAAAGACAGGCACGACCAGAATGCTGGCAGCAGTCATGCTCAGGGCAGGGCTACAATTCCCTCAACCACGAGGAGCAGTTCCCTACAAGCTTCCTAAAATGTCTCATCAACGTAATAATGAAACTGTTACCAAACAGCAAGTGGGGGTCCTGCTGCCCACCACCACCCTTTAGGCAAAATTTCAGAGGCAAAGTTTTGGTAATAAAGGAGTCTTTATTCAAAAGCAGCTACTTAAGCATCAAGTTACAGTTTTAATCACTTAAACCTATCAATTAAGCCTAACCTCTTAACACCTGGGTTCTCCTAGCATTCCCGTGTTAGTTTACAAACTAAAATAACATATACACAAAAGCTGCACAATTACAGAAGAATGTCAGGCTTCTGCCTCAGAGCCTGTTCCCTCTAGGACACCCAAAGAATAAACCTGCCACCCTCCGCCAGGCCAGCCTGATCCTAGGCTGTGCCCAGAGTTCTTTCCCGTACAAAATACTGTCCATTGGGAAATGCAGGCAGCTGCAGGACAATCATCCAGGGTTCCTCGAGGAAGAAGAGAGCCAGTCCAGGAGTCAGAGAGTCAAAGCCAGAGAGAGAGAGGGAGCCAGCTCATGAGCCAGAAAAGCTCGTAGGCCAACGAGCCAGCCCTTTTTTTTTTTTTTATTTCCATTGGCCCTGGAGGCTTCCGCTTCTCAGCTAATCCTGTCTTAGAAGGCCTTTCATTGCCTTGGCAAACTCCTCTTATGGCTCCTCCTACTTCTCCCCAGTGATCTTAATCAGATCTCTCTGTAACAAAACTACCTGCTGTGTGCTGTGAAGCTGAGTCACATCTAAGTCAAAACTTACAACTTAATTTCTATCCATGGATTTCCTTACCATTTTATTTATTTATTTATTTATTTATTTGAGAGAGGGGAAGGGAGAAAGAGAGGAAGAGAAACATTGACGTGAGAGAGAATACGTTGATCAGTTGCATCTCCTACACGCCCTGACCAGGACAGAAAATGCACCCCACGCATGTGCCCTTAATGGGGATTAAACCAACATCCTTTCATTTTGTGGGACAATGCCCAACCAATAGAGTCACACTGATCAGGCCTCCATTTTTATATTACAATTTCAGTATAATTGTGCAACTTTGCATGGAAAGTTAATACTTCACCTTAATATGAATCCTTGGTAGATCAGGGAAGGAAAGCCTTGTAAAAGGCTTTGTAAAAGATATTTCCCAAGTCCTATTTCAAGGCCAGTGTCCTTGTCTATTAAATACATAATTAAATGGAAGCTTTTCCATGATTAAATGTGTTACTCATCAGGTTTCTGGAATTTGTATTTCTAATTTTTGCCCGTTTTTCTGAGCTCATCTGTTTTGACCTACATTTGTTGAATGCAGAGCTTATTAAAGCTTTGGAATTGGAGCATACAAAAATGTGAATCAAAATTTTTACAGGTATCTCATTCTCTGATCATCTGCAAAATGAGGATGTTGTATATACATCATAGAATTGATAGAACTGAGACATAAATACCTAGTAAATACTTTTTTCTTAGATTATTTTTACTTAAGATTGAATTTCACTATCTGAAACACTAACCAGTTATTAAATACACTGTAATGTACCCAAGTATAAAAGTAGGTTGTAATCCATTTTTGTATTTGTAATAATAGAGAAAAAAAAGCAAACCATGGCAGACTATTTTAAGGCAAGTCTTACTTAGCTTAACACCCCAAGTCTCAGTGACATTAAAAAGGTAAACAGTACACAATTATATTTGTGTTACTTATGTTTCCTTTATCAGTTAAAGGGCTGACATTGTGTTTGTAAAGCCTTCACTAATGACGAGTCCTCTTCTATGTAACAACCACCTCACCTCTTCATACATCTTTCGCAACAAATCTGACTCCCTGTTGTATTTAGTGTAAATGTTTCCTTACTGTATCAAGTGGTTCTCAAATGTCATTTAGAGTGCTGCTCAGAGTGGAGATACTGAGGGCTCAACCCAAGCCCTCTTAAATCATAATCTGTAGTGATGAGGCCCAAGAAACTATAATACTTATAATTTATAAGCTGGTGTCTTCAGGAACAGCCAGGTGGAGACTCAGTTGCAGAGGCCCCTAATCTCCAATTACTCCTTTTTCCTCACTGTTCGCATCTAGTTCATCAGCAACTTCACCGCCTTCACCCTGGTTAAAGGTATGCTGGATTACCATAGTTTCCTTCCAGGACCACTATAATAAACTAATTGGTCTTCTTGTCAACTCTTTTGTCTTGATTCAAACTATATTCCATCAGCTGCAAAACCCAGGGTTCTTAAAATATAAGTCACAAAGATAAGATAATTAGACCATCTTTAACAATAACTGCAGTGATTAAAACAGAAACTATATTAAGCCCTGACTGGTGTGGTTCATTGGGTTGGACATGGGACTTGGGAATGAAGGGAAAGAATCAAGCATTTATCCTGTCACACACACATGTATGTGTGTGCATGTGTATGTGTGTATATATATTTTTAATGAATTATATTGAAATATTTTAGCTAATTAATATTACCATTTTGAAATCCCTAATGAAATAACGTATGTAGGTAATGATCATCAATAGCAGTTATTATAAGAAGGGAACCAGTGATTTGGAAGTAGCTAACCCCACTATAAAGTATTGCTAAAAGCCCTGGCTGGTGTGGCTCGGTTGGGTATCCTCATGGTCAGGGCACATGCCTGGGTTGCGGGCCGGGTCCCTGGTTGTGGCACATGTGAGAGGCTACTGATAGATGTTTCTTTCTCTTTCTCCCTACCTTCCCCTCTTACTTAATAAAATCTTTTTTTTTTTTTTTTTAAGTAGTGCTAAAAAAATACATGTTAATGCAGGGAAACATGTGAAATCGCAATCAGCAAAATGCAGAATGTGGAAGGCTACAGGACAAATAATCTGGTTCCTATAAATAAATTGCAAAAACACAATGAACAAAAAGGGAAGGTAAGGAAACAGAAGATTTTACTGGATGTATCAACCAAGTGTACTGGATAGGTCTTACTTGGATCCTGATTAAAAAAAAAAAAAAAAGTGGAAATAAAAAATGGAGACTTAGGAATTTTTGTTTTGTTTTTTGTTGTGATAATGTCCTGAAGTTCTTACATCTTAAAGCTATATATGGCCATTTTTCATATGAAATTTCTTATATTGGATTTGTTTCCAAATAGTCTGGTTGGGATGGGGCAAGGGAAGAATTAGTGGAGACATAGATGAAACAATTGTTGAGGCTGGGTGATTGAGGTTCTTTATATTCTTCTGCTAACTTTTATGTACATCTATATACTTAATAAAAAAATTAGATATAAATTACATGAATGAAACATCAATTAATTGCTATTGACTTAATAAAAATCCAGAGCCTTACCTTGGCTGATGGAACCACTTCCTACCTGTCCATCCTCTTGGAATCCTTTACTTCCACCAAGTTCTTATCTGCTCCAGTCCTTTGCTCAGTGCTTCTCTTCCTGGCTTAATCATTATCTTATAGGTCTTTCCTGACTACCTCAAGACTGGATTTTTGCCTGTTTAATCTTGTCAATGCACTTTAGCCTAATTTGTAATTATGTTTGTTAGTTTTTTTTGGTCTGTGTTTCCTACTAGAATAGAAGGAACTATATCTTGTACAGTTCTGTATTTCTAATGCCTGTCACATGTGGACATGGTAGGCACTTCATGTATGAATGAGTTATTCTGTGGTGTCTGTCTTAAACATGTATGTCAGCTCACACTGCGTTTGATGTGAAACTAACATGACTGAATAAATAGTTTTGTAGATGTGATTTCTAGAATAAGCTCAAGTATTTTCTTGAAACCAGACAATAATCTTTGACCACTGGGGTTGTGAAAGCAACAGAACTGGAGTGAACTTTGAAATTATAGATTGTCCAGAAATGAAGGCTCACTCATTTGTATGACTTGCAAATTACGCTGTAATGAAATTATTAGTTTAGCCATATTTCTCTATGCATTGGATTCTCAATGTAAGAGCAGAGGTCCTTGGACTATGAGTATCTTCAGAGGTCCTTGGAGCACAGCACCTGCCACTTGGAGGCACTGAAGTCATTGGTTGTGCTTTATGTGCTTGAGGATCATAGCAACTCACTCTCTAACCAGTTCAACTAATAATAGCCTATTTTTTCTTCAGAAATAATTCAGTATTTTACAATTTTAGGCAATTTCACAGGTTCTTCTTGAGCTCTTACAGTAGATAGCCTCCAAGGTGGTCTCCAATCATTCTTGCCTCCAGGATTCGATACTGCTCTATATTCATCCATACCCATATTGAATAGGGCTGACCTGCATAACCAACAGGATATTGTGGAAATAAAGAAGGGAGTCCTTGAAGATTAGGTCATAAAAACCATTCCAGGTTTCTGCCCAATTAAATCTCTAAACTTTCTTCTTGTAAAGGTCTTCTCTCCTGTTTTCTTTAGTAGGATGATTTCTGAATACTCACTTTAAGTTTTAAAATGTCATTTGCATCCTACTGTTCCCTAGCTTGCCATTCTTGCAACCTAGAATCATCTGTACATTTAATGAATATGCTATAAACTTGTATCATTTTTAAGTTATGGATAGAAACACTAGAAGACGTTTGGGTCTAGTATTGATTCGAACAGTCCTGAAAGGTTATTCTGTATGTTCAGACTGACAATGAACCTATGATGACTTTCAGGTTACAACATTCTAAATCTGAATATTCACTTACTATGGAGATGCAGTATGGGTGACAGATTAGCTAAATTTGATTTTACTTTCATATATCAGATCCATCCCCATCACTGGAGAACACTAGATTTAATTATTTAGCTATCTGGAAACCAATTTTTAAAGCATATATTCCAGTATCAGGTTTTACATTGGTTTTAAAAACACTGACAAATACTACAAATTATGGAAAATTCTCCAATACATTTTATCAAGAGGAATAGGAATCCTTAATTAAATTAGACAACCAAGATGGTGATAAATCTTTATTTTCCATACAGGGTGCCAATGGAGGTACCATCAAAGAACATACTGCTGTTTTCAGATACACAGAACTGAACAAAGCATGTTAGCATGCTGCCTCACTGTACATGGAAAACTGGTGAACACCTTCAGACCCTAAGACTAGGAAAGAAATGGTTAATGTCATTTCTGGATATGTGTATGAATCACTCAGCAGTGTTATTACAGGCTGTCTTCACCTGAAAGCAGAATTGCAATCACTCTGCAGCCCCTGGACAATTCTCAAATGCAGGTCTAGTGAAGGTACAACAAGCAAGCATGAGACAGAGACCGTGTCCCATGCTGAAGGGACACTGATCTGGCACCTGGCTCAACACATTTTAAGAGCTGATATAGCCATTTTAATAGTTTAAGATTGAGTTTCCCTCACCACATAAGTTGGCAATTGGCATAACTGAGAATTTCTGAAACATTAGCTGAATAAGCCTAGGGTTAAAAAAAAAACAGAATACTGTCCATTTAACAAAACTGCTACCTCATAACTTCTGTCCAGTTCTCACCTTTTATCCTACGAAAACCCCTTATGTGATGAATTTTAGTAAAACCCTCTAGTAACTGTAACAGACCTAACTCTAGATACTAAGTATCAGAAAAAAGTGCCTGTGAAGGATGTGTCCACGGAAAAATGGCAGTGTTGCTACTGGAGGTAGGTGTCAAGTTTCCTCTTGATGTTGTCAAAGGAATCGGCTCCCATGTAATCAGCCTGGCCTTGTTCCCACCTCTCCTTCCGTTCTTCTGAGGACACAAAAGGCTGTGCTGGAGCCGGGATCTCCCCAAGGGACAGCTGTGATATGGCTCCTGAGATATCTTCCTAGAAAGGAGAGCATAATCAGAGGCTCATTGAGAGCTGAAAATAAGATGATTTTAAAGAATGCAATAAATTGAAGAAGGTGAGAAAGCCAGGGTGAATTATCATGCAAAGTAGCAAAAACTGAAAAGTATTACGTGAAATAACAACAACAAAAAAGACACAGAAATACAAGGGTCATATGATTTTTTCCTAACGAAATGAAGACTTCTTGACTGAGTGAAAACATTGGGAGAACAAATTAGGGTTAATGTTTAAGTTCTGCATACCTTTCTACAGAAGCCACAAGAGAAAGCCAGTGTATAGACCAAGTCTGAAAGCTGCAAACAGTTCATTAGAAAGTGTAAGACGGATGGACGAGGGAACACAAGTCTCATGATAAATTCTCAATCTGTGTGGGCTCAGAAAGGTTGAGAACTTAAACAAAATGATACCTTACAGGCTAAGCTTCAGAAAGAACCTAACCAGAGAGCCACACCACTTACACAAGTTGCCACATTATAAAAGCGAGAGCTAATTGGTTTTGAGACCACACACCAAACTCATCGGCCTGTTCAAGCTTACTTATTACCATGTAGCATCTATTCTTGTAGCTTCTGCTAATTTAATTAGCTTAGATTTGAACAACTGTTTCAATTCCCATCTTCATCTTTCTTGGTTCATAATTCTCAGTCCTTGGGTTGTGGAAGGAACAAAGTGAATGTGCAGGAAATGGAGCAAACCTACTCTACGTTAGATTCTCATTACATATAGATATGCAATTAACTTCAATTGTTCCATAAAGAACTATCAAAGCTATCTTTCAAAAAGATTTGAGGTGAGAGGTACTGGAAATCTTGGCAGAGAAAAAGGCAGATGAATACATATAAGTATTGCTTTTGACAGAAAATGGCAGAACAAAATTTCTGATTACCTGTCTTTGTTGATGTGTGTGTGTGTGTGTGTGTGTGTGTGCGCGCGCGCGTGTATATAAGTGTATATGTATGCATTTAAATATACTGGAACTTCAAGATATTTGGGTGGATTCCATGGGGCTGTATTATAGCTGAGGCAACCTAAGTCCTTGCCTTGGATTAGCCCTGCCTTTGCCTTCGACTTGCAACGAGAATGATATAGGGTGGCTCTTCCAGAGCCCTCTGCTCACCATATTTTCCATAAGGATAACAGTCTCTCAGACTTGGATTTGAGTCCCTGTTCTGTTACTGACTAGTCTGTTATGTAACTAAGAGAAGTTATGTAATTCTTTAAGCCTCAGTTCATTTTAATATCTAAAAAGAGGATATTAACAATAATACTTGAAAGATTAATTTAAGGGTTAAATAGAAATGGCTAACTTTTCTTAAGCACTTACTATGAGTCAGGCAATGTTCCAAGTACTATGCAAGTGTTATTTCATGGTAAAGCAATTAAAGTAAGAATGTAAGAGTGAGTTATTTTTCTCTTCTTTTTTTTTTTAATGTTTTTTATTGATTATATTGTTACAACAGTTCCAATTTTCTCCCCCTTGCTCCCCTCCACCCAGCACCCCCTTTTTTCTTTTTGTATTTTGTTACAAGTGCTAATAAGTGAAATGGCTAAAACTATACCAGAGCAAGGAGAGGTATCTCTTATAACCTTATAGTCTCTTATAGCAAGGCAGTTAACTGATCAGTTAGACTTGATTATAATTCACCCATTCAGCTGTATTCTTTATAGCTTAATATATAACATAAAGGTTTAATTTTTAATAAAAAATTATTGAATTTATTGGAGTGACATTGGTTAACAGAAGTATATAGGTTTCAGGTGTACAATTCCATAATACATCATCTGTATATTGTATTATGTGCTCACCACCTGAAGTTAAGTCTCTTTCCATCATCATTTGTCCCCACCTTACTGTCTTCTACCTGCCAAAACTTCAATTTCTTATCTTTTCCTAATTCTTCCAAAAGAACAAAATTCAGAGGAAGACCTTTAAAGTCAGAAGTGATGCTAAGCAGTTTGTTATTGTAAATGTTAATGTTATCTTCCTCCTACAAGATTTTTTTTCAAGATCCTATATAACCATTTAAAAGAACAAACACGGCAAATCAAAATAATCCTAGAAAAGTATTTGGTTTACATGTTCATGTTGTAATTTTCACTGAAAATTCATTCTTCTGAGCAGAGAGCAAAAACAAATAGGTATATTTAAGTGTCTGCAGTTTCTAAGACATGAAATGTGGCATTTATTTTTACAAGCCACTGTTTTAGAAATTATCTTAGTGGGCTAAGAATTTCAGTTACAATATGTGGCTGTATAGTAAATCCTCTAAAATCCTTTCTTAATGCTCTCAGATCTAAGGAAATTTGCCACAAACTCTACTTCTGTTTTAGTCTTTGTTGGTAACATTTCTCCCTTCTAAGATGAAAATCGTTTTCTATCCACAAGATCTTCTTTCTTTTTTTTAAAAATAGCACCAAATACTCCATGGCTACTCATATACTTGAAAGCACCTGAAAGATCAAAAGAGAACTTACCACGTTTAGGTATGACTGGGTGTCTTTGAGAAGGCCAAACTGTTGGAGCAGAGGTAGCACACTGGTGGTGAAGATGTCCCACCACAGGCTGAGGAACTCTGGATGAATTATGGTGGGATCATGGGACTCGCTTTTGACACTTCTTGTTTTAGCATCGTAAGCGTAATTCCATGGTTTGATCTGTCCCAGGAAATGCACAACTTTGGCATTTGCACCGAACCTGGCAAATGAACACAAGTTGAAACAGTTAGTAGATTCTGAGCACTAACAAGAACATTAGCAGCACTTTGTTCTGTAGACTTAACAGTGCACCTCCCGTCCTGTAGTAGTGGTTGGAAAGGAAACTGAGTTCCCTGAAAAACTTTTAGACATGAATTTTAAATTATTCAACTGTGCCCTGGCTGAGTGGCTCAGCTGGTTGGAGTGTCATCCTGTGCACCAAAAGTTTGCAAGTTTGATCCCCATTCAGGTCAGGTATAGGAAGCAACCGATCGATATTTCTCTCTTACATTGATGCTTCTCTTTCTTCCTTTCTTTCTCTAAAATAAAAAAAGCATCCTTGGATGAGGATTTAAAAAAAGTAAATTATTAACTATGTTAAATATACATAAAAATTCAAAAGTTCAGTGGATCAGTGCAACAACCGAAACACTGATTCACTGTGGATGCAAACGTACAACCACTTAGAAGACCCCTTGACATTACCTACCCAGGTTGAAAATGCTCATGTGCTACAACCTGGAAACTCAGCCCTTGGGCATGTATCCTAAAGAAACTCACAGATGTGTAGGAGGAGACATACTTAAAATGTTCACAGCAGCAGCACTGTTGGAAACAGGTGTGAACTGGCAGCAACTCAATGACCATATGTTATGTAAGATTACTGTTGAGCAAGCGTCCACTCCTTTCTCAGTCTCCATGAGGGAGTATGTTTCCCTGCTTCACTGATGTTGGGCATGCTCATATGACTTGCTGTGGCCAACTGAACGTGGGCAAAAGTAACAGTGTGCCTTAAAAAGAGCAGTTAGTTTTTGTTCACCCTCCCCGAAAAGCTGCAAATTCTGCCAGCAGAAGAACACGGCCTGGGCCGTCTGCTGGTCCAGAAGAACGAGGTGCAAGAGGAGATGCAGGTCACACCTGTGGCCTGGCCCCAAACCCAGCTGAGATGGTCGGAGCTGTCCAAGTCTGTCTGCCAACCCATGAGCAAGAAATATGTGCTTATTGTTGAATGTCACTGAGGTTTTATGGTTATTTATCCATTTTTTTTTATTCAAAAATATTTATTGAGTATCAGTTCATTAAGTGTTCCCACTTTATAACTGCTCTTTTGACTTTTTAGGTTTCCAACATTTTTTTCCCTAGAATCAGACCACATTCTCAGTTGACTGAAAAGGGAGGACTGAGCGGGGGAGACTCTCATATCTGCATTTCCCTTTCTCTCTCTGGAAAAACAATTAGCCAAAGGTATTTTCTCTCATGCAATTTCAAAAGCATTTCTTTACTTTAAAACTTTAAACGGCTCTCTGTGCCTGTCCTATGTAATAAAGTCCAAATTACATGACCTGGTCCTTCACATTCCATTTTGTAAAAAGACAACTTCTGGTACATTCATATCATGAAATACAATATAGTAGTGAAAATGAGTGAACTATATAGCTACACACATTATGTAGCAAGTGAATGAATTTTTAAAATATGCTGATAAAAAGAAATATATACAAATTCAAACAGGAATACATATAAATCCACTTACATAAGAACAAAACAAAAACACTTTTAAAAGAGTAGAAAATGGTAATCAATATAAATTTCATGATATTGGTTCTCTGTTAGAGGGAAGCTGGAATGGGGAAGGGACAAAAAGGAGCTTATAAGGTACTGCTTATATTACATTCTTAACTTGGGTGGTAGATATTTTTTAAAACTGCACATTTTTTGGTATATTTCTCTTTGGTATAAATACTGTATTTCACAATATCTTAACAAGAGTAAGAGTTGAGTAGTCTTGTTCTGGTTTAGAGGAAATCTATGCACATAAAACCAAATAATAGCAGTGAATACAACCAGTGCCAAGAGGAAGGGGGAACAGTGAGGGCTTCAGGAATTCACAGGCAGGGAGGCAACTGGAACCAGGCGCACTGGGGCAGGAGGTGCTGAGAGAGTGAACGTGACATAAAGTTTGCCCAACAGATAGGAGCTAAGTGATAATACAGGGAATTACAGCGAGAGACAGCAACTCTGAGGTACGTGGATGTGCTAGACCAAGTGTCCTCCAACCAGAGCCAAGGAGGAAACTTTGACAGTGAAAGGTAAAATGGGACAGACCCTACAGTGCTGGGCTCAAGTGTTAGATTTTAGTGTATTTCTCCTACAGGAAACCAAAGGATTTGGTCAAAATATACAGATCAAAATAATGCAAACTCTCCTCTTGTAACCTTTCCTATCTTCTCAAGGGTTTTTTTTTTTAATGTCAGAGACCTGTTATATAGATATCATTATCTGAGACTTTATTAGGTCTGAGGCCCAAATTATTTAAGGACAGGATTGGGAATTATATTTCTGCAAGGTAGAGTTTACTAATGTATTAAATGGAGGCTCCTAGAGGCTGAATTGCCCAGAGCCATACAGCTATTAAGTGTCAGAGATGGCATTTGCCATAGTTTTGCCTCTCTCTTAAGCCTGAGCTCTTACCATCCTACCATGCTGCTATTCAAAAACTAAGCAAGAAAAAGTCTATTGTAAATTTCCTTCTAAGGATGACTATCCCACAGTGCATTTCTTCTGAAAATGAAGTGGATATCTGATATCCCTAAGCTAACTCTTCACTTCATACACACAGTCTATTTTATATACACATACTCTCTCACACAAGTACTTGCAATTTTATCCTTAAAAGAATATAGATAACAATGCTCAAATCTATTATGTGTAAGGTACTAGGCTCCATGTGTGGTCCAAAGAGGGTTTTGTCCAAACAGGGAGATGAGTCACCCAATAAAAATAATAAATAGCACAAGCAAGGCAACAACTCAGGGCTACCAGGGCAGTGCTGACATTGTGGACTACGGAAATTCCAAAACTGTTAGTGCAGGTGGGGTTTCATAGAAGGGGCTTTGTGCAGCAAGTGGGACCCAGACAAGGCCTAGGAAAGATGGGCAGGATTGAGCTAACTGCCTTCAACAAATGTTCCAATGATGAGGGGGGAAACCCATCCCAGCACAGGTGAAAGAGGAGGTGCTCCCTCCACCTTCTCAGATATTCACTCCTCCTGACTCAATCTCCCTGCCTAGAATGAGAGCACTTGTCTGCTTCTCCTATATAAACTGACCAGTAAGTCTAGATCCATGATTTGCTTAGACCTACATAAATGTCATATATAGTCATTACATGAGAGATAGAAATACTAATTAAATTAAAACATGAATATAGAACAAACTCTATTCCTTTCTACACGCTCTCCTGACACTTTGCAAATAATGAAGCAGTAGTAACAATAATAGCTTAACTAAATACAGGGTGGAGCAAAAGTAGGTTTACAGTTGTTTGTATGAAAAATAATACAATAATAAATAATAATACATGAATAAACTGTTTTGCATACTCACGACTATAAGCCTACTTTTGTCCCACCCTGTACACTGAAAACTCATGTGTGCCAGGCACTGGTTAACATCTGCATGACTTATCTCAGTGAATCTCCAAAACTACTATGTGAGAAAACCAAAGCATGCAGAGGTTAAATAACTTGTCTGGGATCACATGGCTGGTGAATGACAGAGCTGGGATCCCACTCAGGCTGTCTGGCTCCAAAGCCAAGGTTCTTAACCACAACTAGTCTGTTAGTATAAGACACTCTCTGAATTATAAGGAATATCTGAGTGGCATTTGTTACTCAATGAATTAACTACCTGCCTATACATTGTCAATGTGAAAGTTGGAAAAATATGCCTAATGAATCCTGAAAATATCCCAAGTGCAGTCATTGGACACAGCAATAGAAAGTAATCAAAAGGAAAGAAAGTTACAAAGAAATGACTTAGCGTGTCAACAGGACCGCCATTTGGGGACAGTCCACACCCTGCATTTCACTGTGGCCCAGGCCTGGGCACCAACCTTCATGAATCCAAGGCCTTCAAGTGCTTCTTTAATGTTAAATCAATGTTACCTTCTGTGGCCACAGGGAGGATCCTTCTTCCTCAAAATGACCTTCTTTACCCATTCCACTGTATCCACTGGATAGTTTAGACAGGGCAGTGTTGGTTTTAAGAAAGTTCTTGATAAGCCTGTTTGACATAGAAACTAAGATCTTAAAAAAAAAAAAAAAAGAAAGAAAGAAACTAAGATCTTAAGGGCTCCTCAAATTCCCTAGCTGCTAGCGAGATGGGGGAGTGTGGGAGGGGCAAGAGGTGAGCAGGAAGGACTGTGGAAGGCTGCACAGCGTGACGTACTCTCCCAACAGATACCCAAACTTCAGCAACACTACAAATAAAAATGCATGATGTGAGGAGGTTTTCTGAAAAACTTACTGGGGTCAGAGTTATTGAGGGGCAGGCCAGAAAGAGCTGACAAGGATTCAGGAGTGTGATGGCAAAGAGTGCATGAGAAAGGAAGAAAGAAAGGTGCTAGGACACAAAGAAATCACAGGCCAGCTCCAGGTGTTCTGGTTTCAGCCTATGCCAGCCCTATTTCTGTACAGTCAGAGATGGGAACTCTTTTTTTCAGCAATGGACAGGCATTACTGCAACACATCTGACAGATCTATGGAAATAAACAGGGGTCAGAGGAAAACAAGTTTGAGAGCAAGGACTCCATGAGAAAGGCCTGGGAGAATCACTGAACATGGAACGTCTGGGCCGCCCCATTAGGGCCTTTGAAGGTGAGGAGTATGAAAAGGGGAGAAGTAAGGCAGCTGCTACATGGGAAACATGGGCTCAGGAAAGTAGGAGGGAAGAGAAGACAGTCTGTGAAGTTTTGCTTAAGGTGGTCATCACAGGACATTCCTGGAAATCATCTAGGGCTGCCCTGGGCAGGACGGAAGGGGACTGTTAGGCCTAACACTGGCTGTATGAAGGTTTATGGGGTATACAGTTAAAACTATTTACCTATGTATTAACTGTACAAACAGAACAGTGCTTATTTACACAGCAAAGGAGCCTGAAGGGCTGTCTCTATTAGCTTTCATAATAAAATACTTAGCAAAAATAATGAGCAAAAAGTCTCAAATGTTTTTATATCTAGAATGTCAACTAACTTAGATGTGAATTGTATGTAATCATATTTTAATATTTATTTTTTATTGTATTTTCTTCCATTACCCTCTTGTACCTCTACCTCCCCACCTTGTAATTATTTTTATGTTTTAGTCATGTTGCCTGAGGAATGTTTTTAAAAATCATTTTCTCTTAATTTATTCTTCAGTAATTTATGAAAATCCAAAATAACCACATCTAAATAAAATAACAGCACAGATCATAAATATAAGAGGAAATTACTTCTTACTTAAAAGAATATTTTAACCTAAATGCAAATTTGGCAGTGTTCCTTACAGAAGGGTAACCCATGATATTTTTCTGGTATTCTCTCAGCAAAGGCAACAATCAGGTACCTGTCTGAATTTATGTTGCCTGGCTAAAAGCAAAATTACTGATGATTAAGAAGGGGAAATGTTGATGGAAGAAGATAAACTCAGCTAACCATGACCCAGAACAAGGATAACCAGAAAATTCACTGACTCATTGCCTGATTTATCTACCAAAATACCAGTCAGGAACAATTTAAAAAAGTTGGGAACATATCACAATTGTCTCTCAATTACTGAGTGCTATTCATTCTGACGCAGTAATGGGGATTTGTCTCAGCTTGCATACATCTCTTAAAATAAGCATTCTAATTTTAACCAGCTAGGATCTCAACAGAGACGTCCAGATCACAAGACATAGTCTGACCCCAAGCCAGCAATAATACTGCTTATGTTAGCTGTTAAAATAATCCCAGTGACCTGATGTTACCAAAAGACCAGATAGAATGTTCATGACTAGTTTAGCAGTTGACAAATGTAGTCTGTAACATGTGGATGAGACTACAGAACTGTTCAGAACGGAACAGGAACTAGTCCATGACAGTGCACACAGGAGCAATTTTCTGTGAAGCTCTGTATGTGCAACATTCAATTGCGTACCAAGAAAGAAAAACAGCCCTGCTCATGCAACCCTCCATGGGAAGTGTGGTGGCAGGGTAAGCCATCCTGCACCCGCTGCAATGACATGTGTCTCTGGTCCAGGAGCCACTCCTGTAGCTTCTGAGACTGACTCTCACACAAACCCTTCCCCACAACCAATTAGCCACCTCTCTCTCATCAAAAAATTCCTTCTCTTACCCACTCCTCTGAATCAAGAGTCATAAATCCTAACTTCCTGCCAAGATGGAGGCATAGACTGACACACTGTCTCCCTCTACAACTAAGAAGGATTACAACTACTGCAAAACTAAAAATAATAATAAGTTCCTGAAAATAAAGCTACACGGAAGTCCAACGTAGGAAGTCATAAACAAGTGGTGCTCGTCCGGATGGGTAGGAACTGCGAACCCGCGGCTGAGAAAGATCGAACTGTGCTGGAGGCGGCAGCTGCAGCAGCGAACAGCGGGACCCGGTCGGTCAGCAGAGGCCTGTATTTGGGAGGAGAGAGGCGCCTGGGAGCCGACCCTGGCCGGGCTGCAGACCAGATCCGCTGGCTCGAGGTTCTAACGCCCGGGGAAGGCGGACCCCATTGGGAGGCGGCCCTGTTCCTCAGCGGAGAGTAACAGCAGGAATCCATCTTGGACGCGCGCTCCCACACAAAGCGCCACAGTGTGGTGAGAAAGGTCGCCAGGTTGTGACGAGCACACAGGGCTCCGCCCAATACAGCATAGGAGGTGTGACAGCCCCCCGCCCGAGAGGATAAACAAAACGGTCAGAATGGCAAAATTAATGATTGAAATACCAATCATACACCTAGTGAAAAAACAAATAAAGGCCTTGACCGATGAACAAATAGCGAATCTTTCTGAGGCTCAGTTCAGAGCTATAGTCATAAGGCAGCTTACAGACCTAACGGCGGGGCTGAATCAAGACAGGGAAGGAATGAAGGCTAGTCCTGCTGAAATGAACGAAAATACATGCAAGACAAGTGGTGAGGAAGGGAAAGCCATGGATCAAATCAACAAATCGGAACATACGGAGGGAACAAACAGTCAACCAGTGCAGAAAGAGGAAACAAAAAGTGAGGAAAACGAGGAGAGGCTCAGAAACCTCTGGGACAGCTATAAGTGAAAGAACATTCAAATTATAGGATTGCCAGAGGGTGAAGAAGAAGAACTAGAAATTGAAAAATTATGTGAAAAAATAATGAAGCAGAACTTCCCTAACTTGGAGAAGGAAATGAACTTATAGGTCCAGGAAGCACAGAGAGTTCCAGATAGGCTGGACACAGGGAGGACCACACCAAGACACATTATCATCAAAATGTCAAAAATTAAAGATAAAGAGAGAATCTTAAAACCAGCAAGAGAGAAGAGAAGTATTATGTACCAAGGGGTCCCAATTAGACTCTCAGTGGATTTCTCAAAGGCGACTTTACAGACAAGAAGGGACTGGCAAGAAATATTCAAAGTAATGAAAATCAAAAACTTACAGCCACGAATACTCTATCCAGTGAAGCTGTCATTCAGGATAGAAGGGCAGAGAAAGTGTTTCCAGGACAAAGTAAAACTGAAGGAGTTTGTTAGATCCAAACCACGGTTACATGAGATGTTAAAGGGACTTGTTTAGAAGAAGGAGAATCAAAACTGTGAACATTAAAATGAAAACTGTATCCCAACAACCAACAGCAGAAGCTAGGGAAATGAATCAAAGGCAAACTAAGTAGGCAGCGAGAGGGGAAAAAGAATACAGGTGTGGGGAACATACTGGGGGGAGGTCAGTGGGGAGGGGGAAGGGGGAAAAGGGATGGAGATGATGCAGGAATTAAGCATAGTAGGAGGGAGTGGAGTAGACAGGAAGATGTTGAGAAGAACTATATGCACAACCAATGGGCATGGACTAAGGGGGGGGTGGACAACTGGAGAGAGGCGGGGAGTAGGGGGGGAAGAAATTGGGACAACTGTAACAGTATAATCAATTAAAAAAAAAATGCCCAAGTGCCCAAGGAGTGGGCTTGTCATGTTGAAGAGAAGTGGGTCTGATCTGGTGGGGTGGGGAGGAGACTGGGGACCACTAGCGAGTGCAAGTCCCATCAGCAGAAAACAGCTACTTCTCAGCAAACAACTGAGGCTACCAGGGACACATCCAACCTTTCCTTGCTTTTCAAGTTAAATAACCTTCCCAATCATGCCCTAAAAATCAGAACAACATCAGTACTCAAACTCAGACTTTAAAACCTAGACTAGGACCTAATTATCTATACCACCTACCAGTTGGCCAACTGGCCTCTCTTCACAAAGTAGGCCAGGGAAAGCCCCACAAAGCCCGGCCACCACGAAGACTTTCCTCAGGGTACTATGTCATTTTTAGTCTCCCCTGGCTGATTTCTTGACCCTTCATTCATTCAACAACACTCAGCCTTCAGTCACGGTACTGTCCCAGCTCTCACCTGAAGCTGACCTCTCCAGTGTGCATGAGGACACGTCCCCTTTCACCTACTCAGGGACAGCACTCCAGCAAGTCTCTCTTCAGCTTTCTGCATTATTAGAATCCTCTCTCTCCCTCCTTGATCATTCCTATCAACACATAAGCATGTTATAACTTCTCTCCTCTTTACAAAGCCACCACCACCCTCTCTGGATCCCACAGCACCATCCAGCTACCAACCCATTTCTCTGCTCCCTTTTAAAGACAATGGTTCAGAACTGTCTACATTCAGGGTCTCCAATTCTCCATTCTCTTGGACCCACTTCAATCAGGATTTCTCCTCCACCGCTCCACAAGATGTGTTCCTGCCAAAGTCACCAGTGACCACCACATTCTAGGTCCAATGCCAGTTCTCAGTTGTTTTCTATCTGACCTTTCACAGCCTCTGACACAGACGGGTCACTCTCTTCCTCCTTCAAAAGGTTTCTTTGCTTGGATGGTGCAACAGCTCACTTTGCTGGGCTTCCTCCTGCATTGCTTCTCTGATTTTTGTCCCTGCTCCTCCTCACTTTCCTGTCTGAGAGCTTAGTCTTCAGGACTCTCTTCTATCATAATCACTCTGTGGGTTACATCACCTTGTCTTAGGGCTGTAAATATCACTTACGTGTTGACAACTCCTACAGTTATGTCTCACTAGGCTTCAACTCCCATCACTTGTATCTACTTATTCATTTCCACTAGAATGTTGAGTATGCACCTCCAACTTAGTACACTCAGTACATCTTTAGCAATCCCTGCCTGCACAAACCTGCTTCACCCAGTCTATCCCATCTGAGAAACGGCAACTCCTTTATTCTAGTTACTTAGGCCCCAAACCTGTAACAGTCATCCTTGACATCTTTCTCCCACATCCCACTGAATATCTGACTTTTTCATAAGAAGTTGGAAATCTGGGTTTCATGTGAAATTCCTTAATTTTTAAGCGTTAACAACTCAGGAAAAAAAAAAAAACCTATGTAAGAGAGACAAACATATCTGTGGGACGAAGAGTCTGCAGCTCACCAGTTTGAGAGCTGTGAGGAGGGTGCATCTTACTCTCCACCCCATGAGCTCTCTCCCCTGTAGATGGCATTTCTTTTCTTTTTTCTTTTCTCTTATTTTATTGATTATGCTGTTACAGTTGTCCCAATTTCTTTTCTCCCTGCTCCCCCCTCCCTCCAGTTGTCCCCCCGTTTAGTCCATGCTCATTGGTTGTGCATATAGTTCTTCTCAACATCTTCCTGTCTACTCCACTCCCTCCTACTATGCTTAATTCCTGCATCATCTCCCTCTTTTCCCCTTTCCCCCTCCCCGCTGACCTCCCCCCAATATATTCCCCACACTTATAATTCTTTTTCCCCTCTCGCTGCCTACTTAGTTTGCCTTTGATTCATTTCCCTAGCTTCTGCTGTTGGTTGTTGGGATACAGTTTTCATTTTAATGTTCACAGTTTTGATTCTCCTTCTTCTAAACAAGTCCCTTTAACATCTCATATAACAGTGGTTTGGATCTAACAAACTCCTTCAGTTTTACTTTGTCCTGGAAACACTTTCTCTGCCCTTCTATCCTGAATGACAGCTTCGCTGGATAGAGTATTCGTGGCTGTAAGTTTTTGATTTTCATTACTTTGAATATTTCTTGCCAGTCCCTTCTTGCCTGTAAAGTCTCCTTTGAGAAATCCACTGAGAGTCTAATTGGGACCCCTTGGTACATAATAATTCTCTCTTGCTGGTTTTAAGATTCTCTCTTTATCTTTAATTTTTGACATTTTGATGATAATGTGTCTTGGTGTGGTCCTCCCTGTGTCCAGCCTATCTGGAACTCTCTGTGCTTCCTGGACCTGTAAGTTCATTTCCTTCTCCAAGTTAGGGAAGTTCTGCTTCATTATTTTTTCACATAATTTTTCAATTTCTAGTTCTTCTTCTTCACCCTCTGGCAATCCTATAATTTGAATGTTCTTTCGCTTATAGCTGTCCCAGAGGTTTCTGAGCCTCTCCTCATTTTCCTCACTTTTTGTTTCCTCTTTCTGCACTGGTTGACTGTTTGTTCCCTCCATATGTTCCGATTTGTTGATTTGATCCATGGCTTTCCCTTCCTCACCACTTGTCTTGCATGTATTTTCGTTCATTTCAGCAGGACTAGCCTTCATTCCTTCCCTGTCTTGATTCAGCCCCGCCGTTAGGTCTGTAAGCTGTCTTATGACTATAGCTCTGAACTGAGCCTCAGAAAGATTTGCTATTTGTTCATCGGTTAAGGCTTTTATTTGTTTTTTCACTAGGTGTATGATTGGTATTTCAATCATTAATTTTGCCATTCTGACCGTTTTGTTTATCTTTCCCTCTTGGGCGGGGCGCTGTCACACCTCCTACGCTGTATTGGGCGGAGCCCCGTGTGCTCATCACAACCTGGTGACCTTTCTCACCACACTGTGGCACTTTGCATGGGGGTGGGGGTCCAAGATGGATTTCTGCTGTTACTCTCTGCTGAGGAACCAGGAGCCTCCTCTGTCCCCACAGTCCGAGACAATGAGGTCTGCCTTACCTGGCATTGTAATCGCGAGCCGACAGGTCTGGTCTGCAGCCATGGCTGGCTCCCAGGCGCTTCTCTCCTCCCCCCAAATACAGGTGTGTGCTTACTGGGTCCCGCTGTTCGCTGCTGCAGCTGCCGCCTCCAGCACAGTTCGATCTTTCTTAGCTGAAATTTCGCCCTTCCTACCCATTCAGACGAGCACCACTTGTTTATGACTTCCTACGTTGGACTTCCATGTAGCTTTATTTTCTGGAACTTCTTATTACTTTTGGTTTTGCGGTAGTTGTAGTCCTTCTTAGTTGTGGAGGGAGACAGAGCATGTCGGTCCATGCCTCCATCTTGGCCAGAAGTAGACAGCATTTCTCAACCAGACTTCTGCTTGTGAGGTGTCACTCCTTGTGCCCATTTTGCCTATTGTCAGAGTAGCCTCTAAAGCCTGGGCTGGGTCTGACATGGAAGGTTTTCCCTTGGTGACAAAGACCAAGGTAGGAGAGAATAGGCAGCAGTAAGAGTTGAGGGCAGATCATGTGAAAGCGACAAAAACTTAAAAGATGAAGTTAGAATGACCAGGTAGTCACGCTGAGAAATGGAATACCTGGGGCTCAATAAGCACCACTAATGCCCAGAAAAGAGAAACAGGATATCCATGCAATCACCACTTGATTCTTCTTCAACAATCAAACCATGATGGATAGTGCCATGTGGCCTACACATGAGCAGTTGCTAGGGTGGGTAGACTATAGTTTCTTCATGCATCTTTGTAGGCCCCAGTGAGCAGAATTTGTGGCACCCTCTACATCTTCCAGGCCTGCTGACTAAATGAATGGGTGAATGGACCAACAAATGGCTGAAAAAATAAGAAAGATCCAAACAACAACACTTTAGGGTTTTAGGTAAAAAGGTAGGAGTGTGAGAAGAAATGAACACAGAAAGACTATGGCTTCAATGACAACCGTCACGAGGAGAGCTGGAGCCAAGGGCATCTCAGGGATCAAAAACCCAATCAAATCAGAAATACACAAGAACAACAGAATTTAGTACACTCAAGGTTCAATTTCATTTTTGGCAAATATTGGTTTTAAAGAGGTTTGAGAAAATTTAGTGAATAAGCCACATTCCTGAAAAAGAAATAATGGATATAAATATAGCAGTGAACCATGGAAATAAGTCTTTTAGGTTTCTAGACCTAGTTTCTGAGACTGGGCCAGGCCAGGTCACACCTCAGATCACATCTAAACTCAAGTAAAAGGGGAAGGTGAAATGTTTATTTGGAAATTATTTGGTAAATAAAACTTTGTAGTTAATTAGTTTGACCAATTAATTTGTGTGACGGTTTGAAGCAATGCCAAAGAATTCTTTATCTCTGCTTCAGGCCCATTTTGATACAGCACAATATGACCTACATAGCTTTTAGCCAGCAGATATAATAGAACACTAAAATGGAACTAAATTAACTTTAAAAAAATGAGTGAGATTTTGTCTAGTGCTATGCACAATCCAAATTCTATTCTACTCAGATTAAATAAACAGGACTTCCAGATGGAGAAAACTAAAAAGAAACTAATATTAACCAAAAGCCTGCTATTTCTCAAAATTATGCTAGGCACTTTCAGAAATATTATTTCATTAAGAAATGCATTTATGAACTTGTTTCTCAATGCATACGTTATATATTCACTTAAAAATTACTAAATCAAGCCATTTTGTTCTAAAATTATGCTGTGTTAAAGATGATTTTCTGTTACAGAAAATATTACTAATTTTGTTTTTTAGAAGCTATGTTTGAATATTCATTCAATGCATTAAAACTATTGTGTTTCTTTTATGCTTTGTTCTACCCAAATGATATGTAGAGAAAAGTATTAGATATGCTATTTTCATGGCTCAAATTCATTTAAGTTTGCGTCATATTATGCTGTCCTCTAGCAGAAACTTCATATAATAGCAAGGCAACACTGTTCTCAGATATCCAAAGCTCTAATATTCTGGGGCTTCTAAATACTGCTGTGGTGATCTCATGGCACTTAGTTGCTTGGAATTAGTAAGACAAATTTTCCATTCCTTCCTCTACAAAGCCCACGTTGCTCTCAACCACTCCATGCTTTGTGATTCTACCTGCTGTCATAAGCAAGGCCAGCAAACCAGAGCCACTCGGTCCTGGAGGCCACCAAAGTTATTCTGAGCCCAGCAGAGGGGTTTTGAATTCATGCTGAACTCCAAGGGGCCCACAGGGCTGTTTGTGGAGTATCTATAATGGCCTGAATATTCAGGATAGTCTATTTTAGCTTAAAAGAATTGGACCACAATTGTACGTTAACTTGAAACAAAAAAGAAATGTAACTATCTGCCTTTTAGCCCTTCTTAATTGTAAGAAAAAAAAAATGTCACCAGAGATGATCTCTCCAAACACACACACACACACACACACACACACACACACACCCATCGAAAAGCATTTTCTGGCAAAGGGAAGGGAAAAATAATTTTCTAATATAGTTTCAACATTCCTAAATAGGGAGCAATGGGGTGAGAGAAGGCAGCCTTATCACAGAAATGTAGAGCTCACACCCCCAAAGGTGAGGTGCACAGATGCAGCATTTACTCCTGTCAGGCCACAGGCCAAATGACGTCTGGCTAATGGATGGAATTGCTCCCAATGTCTCCAGTGCGTCATATACCCTATGATTATGCCAATAAACTAAGGAGATTTCCAAAATTAGCTCTCATATGGTAAGCCAGGAAGACAGAACCATCCTAACCATTTTGGTAATTTAGATCTCAAACTGTTTTTCTGAGATATTCATTAAGAGGGCATTAAAATAAAACTGGGTTCCTGAGAGAGAGGCCAAGGTTCTAGCAAACAAGTCTATCTTCCCACTAAATACTCTGCTTCACCTGCTTCTTGTTTTTATTTGTCAGAAGAAAATAAATGCAAGTAGTATCTGTGGAAACCGGGCTATCATTGAAAGGTATAAGGTGTTCAATTTTAGTAGTAAGATGAAAATCAGATGGACTCCAAATGAACCACAGGGGAAATAGTTGCTAGGCACTGGGGGCCACATTACATGAAAAACACAAATCCTTAAATGCTAGGATGGCCCTGTTTGAGAAATGAGACCAAATGGGAGGATGTCAGATTTACATATCCCCAACATATTCATCCCAGGATATGTGCTCACTGTGCAGAACTGAGTGGAATTGCTCAGATTATTAATGATTTTTTCTCCTTCACGCTCTCATCTTTTTACTTCCTCAGCTGAACTTAGTTAAATTGAACAACTGCCCTATTATAGACAAATTCATTTCTAGGAGGTCAGCTTACATGGTTATGAGGCATTAAGGATTAAAAAGAATCAGGCCCACATTTTCAAGCAAGACACGTTTGTATTTTATAAGGCCAAGCAAATAATGCTTCTTCAATTCTATCCCTTGATAGAGATTCCTGTTCTGTTTGCTTGACTTGAACCACAGTTGGTATATTTGAGAGTATGCCTGTTTTGTTCTAGAAAGGGAAGAGAATCAAGAGGCTGTAATATGTTGTGGACTATGCCAAGAATAGCTAGGGAGGGAAGAACACAAGATACTTACAATCTTTATCAGGGGGGTGTGACAGGACTACCCATAAAAAAATAGAAAAGGAAACATTTCTGCCACAAAAATTTAGACATGCTCATTACTGTGGTGTAAGACTTACAGAGAGGACTCTGGATAATGAATATGAAAAGAGAAAGGCCCTTTGTTTTCTGTTCACTCAGGATTGCCCATGTGGGACAGATACTGGAGAGCCAAGTCCAACTCAATGAAGAGCTTTGCTGCTCATGGCTGTGTCTCAGGATCAACCTGACAGCTTGGCCTCGGCTCAGGAAACCTGAATCACCTTCTTGGTTCAACACAAATGAGCCAGAGGATGAAGGAAAGGGCCCAGGCACTCACAGTGAGACAGTGTGGCAACTTGGCTGTACTGGCTGATGGATTAGAACAGCACCAGGGGCAGTGCCAAATGAACACGCTGCCAAAAACAACCACCGTCCACTGAGCACTTGATTGTACTGTATAAACTCCATCCTCATGACAACCCTTGAGGTAGCGTTCCTTTTCCTCCTTGTTTTGCATATGGGAAACTGAGGCACAGAGCCTAAGCCAT
This sequence comes from Furipterus horrens, assembly GCF_987537825.1. NCBI lineage: Eukaryota > Metazoa > Chordata > Mammalia > Chiroptera > Furipteridae > Furipterus > Furipterus horrens. The sequence continues at coordinate 60,570,221 of NW_028327171.1, read as the reverse complement.
ATAACAGGTAAACAGCAGAGTGAGTCCATGGACCCCACCTTTCTGGCTTCAGAGATTACTCTCATGCTATTCTGCCTCTCAAACAGAAGGGACTAATAACCTAATGTTTACTGAGTGCTAAGGGTAGGCCAGGCCCTTTCCTAACCTTTTAACATGACTACCTCTCTTAACATTCACGACAACTTTTGTGAGACGCTGAGGTACAGAAGTCCCAACTTCTGTTGAACTACAAGTTCAGTAACTGGTAACCACCCAGGAAGTGGCTACTCCAGGATAGAACCGAGGGAGTCTAGCTCCACAGACCCTGCTCGTGACCACGACACCACACTGCTGTCAGCATCTTGCTTAACCCTCACATCCACATGGAGGGAACTCTTAACACCCTCATTTATAGGTGAGGAAACTGAAACTCAGCAGCTAGTCTGAGGCAGTCTATGTTCTTGACCATGATGTATAGATGATCTGTCAGAGGTCTAGGCACTCCAAGAACTGATGGGACCCTTTTCCCATAAGGCAGCCAAGTGCCCTCAAGGTTACTCTAAGCATCAAGTGATTGATCACATCAAGGTCTCTCCCTATCACAACTATGTTTCTTGCAAGAAAAAGACTTCCCTCCAGGTTTCCTACTTGTTATTACCCTTAGACTGACAATGCACCCCCCAAATTTTAAACCCACTCCCCTGCCCTCACCATCCTCAACAAGTTAAAGTACTTCCACTTACGCTTTAAATGCAGGGAGGTAGGAGTATACAGAAATGCTGCTTAGGTTATAAATAAATGGCAGGTGTTTTCTGATATCTGTTGTTGCCCAGCTGCTAAAAAACATGTTCAGTAAACCCTGGTCCCCTCCTGAAAACAAACAAACAAAAACAAATTAGTCAGAGACTTCCAATAATTTTATAGGAATACATACCTAGACTTTTAAAAACAGGCACTAATTCCATATTTAAAACAAGAAATTCCATGTTGAACCTACTAAGGACATTTTAGGGGTGGCCATTTCTCTGAGTTAATTCATTAATTCAACAAACATTTACTGAGCAACTACTATGTGCCAGACATTGCACCAGGCACTGGGGAGTAAATGGTTAACAGAGACATGGTCATCATCTTCACCAGGGTAGGGAAGGGTGGGGGTTGGAAGTACTGATACCAGCAAACCAAAAATCAATACATACCATCAGAAATGGGGAGGAGGGCAGTGAAGGAAAACACAGGGCACCATGAACGCATGTGGAAGTGGCTCAAGACCTTGTCTGAGGAGTCAGAGAAGGCTTCTACGAGGAAGCTGTATTCAAGCCAAGATCTGAGGGATGCACTAGAGTGCTTGACAAACGCAGGTGGGAAGAAGGAGGGTAGATGGTGTTCTAGGCAGAACAAACAGTACACACCGAAGACCTGCAGTGGGCAGGAACATGAAGCTATGGAAAGAAGGCCTGGAAGGTGGCCTATGTAAGTGGACCACAGAGGCAGAAGGGTACCAGGTGAGTCTCAGAGAGATAAGCATGGACTAGACCACACTGGGCCTGGATGTTAGACTTTATACTTAGATAAAGATTTGGACTTTATGTTAAGAGCAATGGGATAAAAAAAGTAAAAAGCAAAAGAGAGCAAACTGGGATAATGGGCTAGTTTCCTGGAGCCCCCAACTGTTGACTCATCATCAGAAGGCCCAGAAGACATCCCTCCAGTATACTCTTCAGGCAGGTCCAGGTCAGTCGTCCCTGGGGCCAAGGTCAACGACAACCATACAGCACAGGGCTTGTTCAGCCTTTGTGGTTTCTAAACTTCAAGCCTTTCTTGGAAAGTGAGGACTATGCTGGTTATTCAAAAGAAACAATAACAATAAAAACCCAAACACCTAAATCATAAACATGCAAGTAATCAAATAAGTTACTAAGCTACCTCAAAACATATTCAGCCATACAGTCCATGTACTTTCTGCTTTTAGGCTCATGAGATTTCAGAAAACATGTATAGAACCAAAATCTCCCCTGCAGCAGCAATAGCTCGGGTGTGTGGGTGTATGTATGTGTGTCTGTTGGGGTGGGGTAGGGTGGGGAGTGAGGGAAGACAGGGGGAATACGGCTCTTCTGAAGTTCGAGACTAGTATACTCAACAGTTACTTCGCTCCTCAGTATGCTTTGCCCCAAACATACAGCAGGTCTAACCGACTGTCATTACTATTTGGTTTTTCTTGGTTTTAAAAGAAACTTTAAAATTTTGGAGATGTATTTAATATTTAGAACTAAGTAAGATCAGGGAATTAAGTTTAAAGTCCAACCATCCCCTATTCATACTCTGTGTATCCTATCCTTTTCAAATACCCAGTCAACTCTATGGATCAAAGGTGTTTGTTAAGCAAATGTCTATGGAGCAACCTCTCTGTATAGGGAGGCTCTGACAGGTCCCATTCCACAAGAGACAAACAGCTCAACAGAAAATTGGAGTTTTACCCTTGTAAGTTCTAAAGGACAGTAAAGATGGCATAAGGTTATGCTTCACTTATTACATGAACGAAGGAAGGTTCTATTATATAGACAAACTAACATATTTTGAGATGTAAAATATTAAAGTCAAAACACCATAACACTCATCAGACACTCATTTTGGATTCTACAAAGATACCCCAAATGTGGAAATAAACACTGGTGGTTTAACTTCCGACCAAGATGAAGGCCTAGACTGACATGCTCCGTCTCCCTCCACAACTAAGAAGGACTACAACTACCGCAAAACCAGAAATAACCAGAAGTTCCAGAAAAAGCTACATGGAAGTCCACTGTATGAAATTATAAAGAAGTGGTGCTTGTCCAGATGGGCAGGAGGGGTGAAGCCAGGGTGGAGAGGTCAAGCTGTGCTGGCAGGGGCAGTAGCGGTGATGGCGGCGAAATGGCAGTAAACAGAGACACCCGTATTTAAGGGGAGGCGAGAAGCGCCTGGGGAGCAGCCCTGGCTGCAGACCAAATCTGTCAGCTTGCGATTCCAATGCCGGGGAAGGCAGACCCCCATTGCTTTGGACTGTCGAGGGTCGGAGGGCATGGGGATGGAGGAGGAGGCTCCCGGTCTCTCAATGGAGAGTGAATGGCAGGAATCCATCTTGGACCCCTGCCCCCACACAAAATGCCACAGCATGGTGAGAAGGGTCGCCCAGTAGTGACGAGTGCACAGGGATCCACCTCCTATAGCGTAGGAGATGTGACAGCCCCGCCCAGGAAGCAAAGGTAAACACAAAACTGTCAGGACGGCACAGATCATGATAGAGATCCCGGTGACACAGCTGACCAGACAACAAATATTTAATCTAATGGATCAGAAAATCTTTCTGAGGCACAGTTCAGAGCTTTGGTTATAAAAATGCTTACAGACCTAACAGCAGATCTTAAACAAGACAGAGAAGGAATGAAGGGTAGTCCTGTTGAAATAAATGAAAACACATACGAAACTAGTGGTGAGGGAAAGAAAACCAGGGATCAAATAAACAAATTGGAACATAGGGAAGGAATAAGGAGTCAACCAGTGTAGAAAGAGGAAATGAAAAGTGAGGAAAATGAGGAGAGGCTCAGAAACCTATGGGACAGCTATAAGCGAACCAACATCTGAATCATAGGGTTGCCAGAAGATGAAGAACTAAAAATTGAAAAATTATGTGGAAAAAATCATGAAGCAGAACTTCCCTAACTTGGGGAAGGAAATAAGACTTACAGGTCCTGGAAGCACAGAGAAGTTCCAAAAAAAACTGGACTCAGGGAGAACCACACCAAGAGACATTATCATCAAAATGTCAAAAATTAAGGATCAAGAGAGAATCTTAGAAGCAGCAAGAGAGAAGAAGAGAATTACATTCAAAGGGGTCCCAATAAGACTCTCAGCTGATCCCTCAAAAGAAACTCTGCAGGCAAGAAGGGACTGGCAAGAAATATTCAAAGTAATGAAAAGCAAAAACCTACAACCACGATTACTCTATCCAGCGAAGCTATCATTCAGAATATAAGGGCAGAGAAAGTGCTTCCAGGACAAAGTAAAACTGAAGGAGTTCATCAGATCCAAACCACTGTTATATGAGATGTTAAAGGGACTTGTTTAGGAGAAAGAGGATCAAAACTGTGAACATTAAAATGAAAACTGTATCCCAACAACCAACAATAGAAGGTAGGGAACTGAAACAAAGGCAAACTAGGCAACGAGAATGGGAAAAGAATTGTAGGTGTGGGGAACTTATTGGGGGAAGGTCAGCAGGGAGGAGGAAGGGGGGAAAGGGAGGGAGATGGTACAGGAATTAAGAAGCATAGTAGGAGGGAGTAGAGTAGACAGGAAGATGTTGAGAAAAACTATATGCACAACCAATGGGCATAGAATAAGGGAGGGGGACAACTGGAGGGAGGGGGGTCACTGGGTAGAGGAGAACAAAGGGAAAAGAAATTGGGACAACTGTAATAGCATAATCAATAAAGCATTTTAAAAAAACACTGGTGGTTGAAGTACAGAGGCCTGAAGTCTTACTAATATCCTTTTAGACATAATCATCAAATAAATGACAAAATTTCAGACAAAGAATAGATCTGAGGTTCCCAAGGGTAAGTGGGGGTAGTAGGAGAGAGGTGGCCATGGCTATAGAAGGGGAGCATGAGGGATCCTTGTGATGAAACTTTTCTGTATTTTGACTGTGGTGGTGGCCACATCAATCTACACAGGATAAAATTACATAGAAACACATATGTACAGTACACACACCAATAATACATGTAAAAACTGGTAAAATCTGAATAAGGTTGGTAGATTGTATCAATGTCCAATTCCTGGTTATGGAGTTACAGTTATGCAAGATGTTACCCCTGGAGGGAACTGGGTGAAGGATATAAGAGAATCTCTCTGTATTGTTTCTTACAACTGCATGTGAGTCCACAATTTTCTCAAAAGTTTTTTTAAGTCTGAGGATTATGTGGTTAAAATGTAAAACACAATCAAGAGCTGTTAGTCATTAGATTCTAAAGTCCACCAGAGAGAGATTAAGGCTCCTTTTGTTTAGCACCATAAATCCTAGTATGGAGCAGAATGTCTTACACATAGTAAACTATTTGTGGAATGAATGTAAAAACCCTGAAGAGGTTATGTAATAGCAGAAAAATATGGAAATAGCTTAAATATTCCACCATAGAGGAATGGTTAATACATTGTGATACTAAACATTCATGGCGATATTATTTAACCATTAAAACTAATGGCTCTAAAGACCATTGTCTACTAGATAATATAAAGATATACCATGACATACATAGTAATTATAACTAAGAACATAAACATTCATGTTGGAAGAAAAATAAGAGTAATTATGTAGGAGGAATGGTATTACAGATGCGTCTTCGTCCTGACTTTTCCTTAATACTGTTACATTTTTATAATTTTAAAATAATAATTAGGGGCAAAATGAGAACTATATTAAGAACTTTCTAAAATTCTTTATTTTTGTTATAAAGTATGATATTATCAAAAATATATGTGTAGGTTATAAAGAAAAGCTTATTAATAATAAAACTTTATACACCCAACATCCAATTTAAGAGCTGAAGCATTACCAATACTGTTTAAGTTCTCTGTGCAGGGCTCCCCAGTCCAATCTCACTCTCCTGTACCCCAGAAATAACCACTAACCATGAATTTTGTTTGTAATTGTTTTGATATTCTTTATTTACCAAACATGTATGTAATCTGACAACATATGCAATTTTGCTGGTTTGTAAACTTGTAATATTGGGCTATCACTTTTTTCTTCTTATTTTCTTACGCCACGTTATAAGACCTTTGTTAAACTAAACAATTCCACTTAAAACTATTTTCTACATGTAATGCAGTGAAGAAAGCCATCTAATTCCATGGAGGTTAGAACAGCAGTTGTAAAACAGTAATTCCCAATCCCATGAAGTAAGCCTGGGAAACAGGAGTCAGAGCTGTTGACCCTTAGGGCCAATAGCTGACTGCCTCTGGCCACCAAAGGCCAGTTCCATTTACCCTCAGGGTCCCAACATCCTTGTGTCACAGGACTGAGAGCACTGGTGGAACAGGATATAAGCAATAAGCAAAAAAGGTTAGGACACTTGTGAATCAATGGTGCCCATTCAATTCACAAATCCTTAAACACTCAAAACAGACCTCACTTCCAGAAGGGACACTACAGATAATAAAACTTCCAAGGCCACTGACCTCATGATGTGAGCAAGGGTCACCTTTTAGTCAAAAATTGTAAATTAAAAATAGAATTAAACACCACTTAGTAGTCTGTGGTTTCTTAAATTTCTAAATTTAGCACTCTAACCATCTTCTTCAAAATGCACAATTTCACATCTCAAAGTCAGGCAAATGTTTTAGCTTCATCAGAAAAATCTGTGTGGTATTTTCAATATCCTCTTTTTAGATGCTTTTTTGAGCACAGTTCAAAGCAGAGTGCAAATGTGTGTGAGTACATCTGTGCTACAAAACATGCAAGATGCCTTGAATACTGCTGAATCTTCACTACAAAAACACCCACGACTTTTGTCTAGTATTCTAGTCAAACTTTCAGGGTCAACTTCATTTATTCTGACAGGTTCAGACATTTTTAATCTCAATCATCTCAGAATTGACTAATTCAATTAGTAGGAATGAAGCAGATGTGATCCAGCAGGCCAGGGTGTGGCCACACAGGTGAGAGAGAGAGAGAGAGAACAAGGACATGCAACAAGGGACACATGGCACCCACTTTGCAAACAAAAGCAAATATGAGATTCTGTATCATCCTTCCCCCAGGTTGCCCAAGTGCTAGTAATAACTTTACAACCACTTGGTATTTTCCAGGTCTTTTGACCAGGTCACGAACCTGGTAACCATGGACGTATTACAGCATTTGTTAGAAACCAAGCCTGTTATTTTATAAGACAGAAATGGCCTTGAGTACTATCTTTTAAATCAGTGCCCTTGTTTAGTGCTTGTGTAGTCTTTGTGCTCTCCCACAGTTGGTTGGCAGCTGGCTTGCCTACTGTGGATAACAGGAAGGGTGGGTCAATTCTGGCTTAAACATGAACCCCAGTGTTTCAGCCATAGAAATGCTTCCCTGACAGTCATGCTACTCAAAGTGTGGTGCAGGTTCTAGCAGCATGGGCATTACCTGAGAGCTTCAGAGAAATGTAGAATATTAAGCCCCACCTAGATCTTCAGAAGCAGAATCCACATTTAAATCCCCAGGTAATTTGCTGGCATATTAAAATTTGAAAGTCAATGGTCTAGAGTCTTTAGAGAGTGAGTCCTTTTTTATTTATTATGTCAGAGAATGTAGCTCTCAGAAATGTCATTTCAACAGAAAATGTCTGAATTATATAAATTAGTATAGACATTAACAGTTAAGGTGATGAATAAGATAATATTCCAGCTCTCAAACAGTTCTCAATCTAACAAGGAGGTAGAGGGGCAGATATCAAGCAAATAATGTAAATTAAAATAGGCTTAATACTATAATAGAGACATACACAAGTCTGAGGAAAAAAAAGGGACTCACACCTTAACACTGACTTCCCACAACACTTCTGGTAGGTAGCATTATCCCTGCCTATAGCCAGCCTGCCAAGGATGACTAAATTACATCCTATAAATGGCCCCACTCTTGGGACTATTTCTATGAGGTTTACTAAGGATCATCAGATTAATCCCAGGTTAATCCAGAAAATCCAGGCACTTGGGCCTCAGCATCACTGCATCTCACTGGTCTGGAACCATTTAAGCCAAGAACAATGGATTTATTTTACCATTTTGTATCCTAGCTTTTTTCCCCCCATCTTATAAAAAGATCCTTCATAATTAAGCTATTAATTACATAAATTCAAAAAAACATTTATTCTTGGCTACATTTTTAATTTCTTAGTTTAAGGCAGGTCTTCCCGGTCTAGATTCCCTTAGCACTCTGAACTTATCAAAATCATAATTACATAATTAATTGTGTAATTAGTTCTTAAGTGTCTGTAAGATCTCATAGACTATAAACCTTAGAGAGGCAGAGATAAAGTCTGTGTTTTTTTGCCAACCTACTCCTAGGCCTTAAAATTAGCACATTGCTCAGATTAGAAGCTAAATTAATTTTTGAAACACTGAATAAATGAACTATGGAAATGTAGGCAAGAGTAATATTTCCAATACTTCCAGACCCATAAAACAACGAAAGACTATCAACTGTGCGGCTGATTTAAAAAGACAAAAGTATTTCTAGATATTGTAACTCAGAGGGATTTTAATTTATTGTGACTGTAGAGATATAAAGATTTAAGCCTCCATTTCTTCATCTGCAAAATGTGGAATATATCAGCCGCTCTCTAAGAGAAATGAATTTTAAGTAATTAACCTTTAAAAAGGCCAGTGTAATAAGAGATTTTCCTCCATTCTGTATCATTCACAGGATATAGTTTCATGAATGTTGCAATATGGGATAATTGGGATAAAAGCAAAAAAACCTACACATACAACCCAGCCATAGAGTTCAGAAAGTTTCTGGTTCTACCACCAGTTCTGGGGCACTGGGCAGGCTCCTGTCCTAAACTTTAAGGATGGCAGCTTCCCAGTACTAGCTACATAGCAGGCCCTCAATAAATATCTGTTGAATGAATACATTAATGACTGACTGAATGAATGACTAACTCATAGATCTGTTGGAAAATAAGTGAAAAAGTAAGTAAAATGATGAGCATAAGAGTCTGTATACATGAAACACTTTAGTCCTTTCCTCCTCTATTTCTCACTGGGTTCACATTTCTGTTGGTTAGAAGGTAAGAGACAAACAGATGGCAAAGTCAAAAAAAAAAAAATAACTCATGGGTACAATGAGATAAAAATAGCTCTTAAGAAAAAAACTTGTGCGTGCTCATTAATTTTGCTATTACGATATAACTTTTACTTTTCATCTTAACTTATTCAAGATACTTATTAGCCAAACTATCAATTAAATGATAAATGCAAGAGAACAGATAATTTCCAAAGTAACTGATGAACTACCCTAAGGGCCACAGGCAGCCTAGTGTTTGAGCAGCTGGGAAAAGCCTGCCACAGGCAGCCACCAAGGTGGAATCTATCAAGTCAGGAAACCAAGTGAAGTGGCCTGATTTTCTGAGCTAATTTGATTTGGACAAGTACTATCTTCCCTTTACTTCCTTTTTTGGCCAGGTCCAGCCTGAAGTCTAACTAACTACAAAGATTAGGTAGAGTGGCACTGGGGTCGCTTAATAGAACTTAATACCAAAAACTTTCTGTTAAAAATTATTTTAAAACCGTACTGTTCTCTCCTGGTTTACTACATCTCCAAGCACAGAAAAATAGATATGACAGTTTAAGAGTCTCAGTGACCACTTAGAATTAGACTATAAAATATGCAGAGCTTGGATTCTGCTTAAAGTAAAACCAAATCTAATATTCTGTCACCAATTTACTGTCTCCAATACTTTTTGAAAATGCAACCATACATGAAAATTGTATTACTCAAATGAAAAGTTTAGGGTATTTAGGTTATGGTAATTAAAATGAATCCCAAGACTTTTTTTTTTTTCTTTAAAGGAAACATCAAATTGGTAAATATGAATTGATCTTATTAACTTAGGTTTCTGAAACTAACACATGCAAATGAAATTTAATGGACAGCAATTTTCAAACACTAAACTCCTGTCTTCAACTGTTTGAGGACCCTGTCTGTTTACTTTTCTCTGTAAAATAAGACACATTTTCTATTTTCACCAATAACTTTATTGATTTGGATATTTTTAGTTACGTCAGCTATTTCCTGCTATTGGCTTCTAGTGGATAGAAGCCAGGGCTGTAGCTAAACATCTCCCAATGCATAAGACAGCCCGACAGCATCTTCTCCACACACTGCACAAATCTGTTTTTGCATTTCAGTTGTGTTTTTATCTTTCTCGAAATAATAAAGCATAATACACTGAAAACATTATATATTTTCTTCCATCTTCAGTATTAAAATAACTGCACAAAAATTCACCAATTTTGATAATTTTTAAAAAAATGCATGCTGCTATGACAGCTGTCACAATAAATCTAACAAAATTATTTGGAATGAAGTTAAAAGACAACTAAGCACTACTAGAGCCATAGTATGGAAAAAACTAAATGAACTTTTTGGCCAACCCAATACTTTATAGTGTCACAGGGGAGAAGAAAATAAACCTCAATTTGCATTCACATTGATTTCTCCAAATTAAGCATCAAGTGCATCAGTTTCATTACACCTGAGTGTGTGGAGACAGAATTTTTGATTAGTATCTATGATACCATGACCTCCCTATCTTCCTTTCACTGCTAGCAAGTCCCAAAATTAATATTATCTTGTCACATATTATGAAATGTTAGTTTACATCTATTTCACAATAGCTATTGTTCAACTTTCAGGAAACGTGTAACTTCAGTTATGAAGTAAGTGTCAAGACAGTTTGCAAATACAAACAACAGTATAGGAACTTAAGACACTTCACTATGGGAAATTAAGATGCTAGCCAGCCAGGTATGTAGTCACTAGCTCTAAATTCTAATACTCTACATATCTGGGAAGAAAGAAGGTAGTTAGGACAATTTGCCATATTAGCATTATTCCCTTGGCCAGAGGTGGTGGTGGCAGGGAGGGGTGTGTGACTGAGGACCAGCTATTAGAAGTAAGACAGACACATTCTTTCCCATTGGAAGAGCAAATGCTCAGCCATCAACAGCCTGTGTGGCTTGTCAGTGGACACCAGGCCCTATCATTTTTTGTTGAATGTATGCAAGAAGTTAAGCAGGACTCCATGATACTCAGACTGAGATATAGTCATTTGCAAACCAGTTTTCTTTAATATCAGCCTGAAAATGCTGGGACTTAAGCACCCTGTTCAGTTAAACTGGGGGATGGGGAAGGCAGGCAGATACCTGTGGATATTAGAAAATGTATGGTACAGTGAAAGAAAACACCTGAAAATGTTTGTCTCGACTATGGCTAACACCTAAACAAAATTGGGCACTGTATGGAAAACCTGAGGCACACAAGGTTACTGCCATTAAAAAGGATGTAGCTCACAAAGAAATATTTTATTAATATCAAGCCTAAGTCTAGTACGTCTTTATGTCACACAGGAATAGATTCAATAAGATAATACAGAACTCCCCCCTTATCTGCAGGGGATATATTCCAAGACCGCCAGCAGATGCCTGAAACTACGAATAGTACCAAACCCTATGCACACTATGTTTATTTTCCCTGATGCATACATACATACACTTTATGGCTTCTCTTTGACATATCTGAATTGCCAGCACCACTACTCTTGTGCTTCGGGGCCATTTTTAAGTAAAATAAGGGTTACTAAAACCCAAGCACATTGATACCAGGACAGTCGATCTAATAACCAAGACAGCTACTAAGTGACTAACAGGTGGGTAGTATATACAACGCGGAGATGCTGGACAAAGGGATGATTCAGGACAGAGCAGAACAGCATGAGATTTCATCACGCTACTCAGAATGGTGTGCAATTTACGACTTATAATTTGTTTATTTCTGGACTTCTGGCCAAGATGGAGGCATAGAGAGACACGCTGCGTCTCCCTCCACAACTAAGAAGGAACACAACTACCTCGAAACTAGAAACAACCAGAAGTTCCAGAAAATCAAACCACATAGAAGTCTAGCAAACAAAGATATGAAGACAGATAGGAGGGGCAGAGCCAGGGCAGAGAGGATGCAGTGTGGTGGTTGCAGCAGTGGCGGCAGCAGCAGGCTGGCAGAAAGCGCAGTCACAATTTTTAAAAAGTCAGGAGAGACACCTGGGGAGCATTTCCAGCTCCTCACCAACCTGCGCAGCTCACGGTCCCAGCACCAGGGAAAATCAAGCCTTATTGCCTCGGACTGTGAAGACCAGAGGGGGTTAGGGTGGAGGTAGAAACTGATGGTCTCTCAGCAGAGTCCGCTTGTTTAAAGGGCCCCCACAGACCTACAATGTCCGCAGACCCACCCACTCAGGCAACAACAGACAGGGCAACAGCTAGAGAGGCACCAGTCCCATACTGAAGTGGAAGAGGTGCCTGGGAAAGGGCCAAGTGATGGGCAAGTGGCATTGTTCCTTCTCAGACCCCTCCCCCGCATACAGCGCCACAAAGGGGTGAAGCAGGTCGCCCTGTACTGACGAATCCCTAATGCTCCGCCCCTTACAACGTAACAGGAGCAACAGCTCTTCCTGGGACACAGAGGCAAACACACACAGGAGACTTTGGCCAAGATGGAGGCCTAGACTGACACACTCCGTCTCCCTCCACACCTAAGAAGGAATACAACTACCGCAAAACCAGAAATAACCAGAAGTTCTAAAAAACAAATGGAAGTTCAACATATGAAGTTATAAAGAAGTGGTGTTTGTCTGGACGGGTAGGAGGGGCGAAGCCGGGGCAGAGAGGTCAAGCGGTGCTGGCAGTGGCAGCAGCGGCGATGGCAGTGGGACAGCGGTAAGCACAGACACCCATATTTAAGGGGAGGCGAGAAGCGCCTGGGGAGCAGCCCTGGCTGCAGACCAAATCTGTCAGCTTGTGATTCCAATGCCGGGGAAGGCAGACCCCATTGCCTCAGACTGCCGAGGGCCGGAGGGTGTGGGGACAGAGGAGGAGGCTCCCGGTCTCTCAGCGGAGAGTGAACAGCAGGAATCCATCTTGGACCCCCGCCCCCACAGAAAAAGCCACAGCATGGTGAGAAGGATGCCCCGGTTGTGACAAGTGCATGGGCCTCCGCCCCCTATAGCATAGGAGGTGTGACAGCCCTGCCCAGGAAGCAAAGGTAGACACAAAACTGTCAGAACGGAACAGATCATGACAGAGATCCCAGTGATGCAGCTGACCAGACAGCAAATATATAATCTAACAAAGCAGCATACAGGAAACCTTTTTAAGGCACAGTTCAGAGCTTTGGTTATAAAAATGCTCATAGACCTAACAGCAGATCTTAAACAAGACAGAGAAGGAATGAAGGCTGGCCCTGCTGAAATGAACAAAAACACATACAAAACTGGTGGTGAGGGAAAGAGAACCAGGGATCAAATAAACAAATTGTAACATAGGGAAGGAACAAACAGTCAACCAGTGCAGAAAGAGGAAACAAAAAGTGAGAAAAATGAGGAGAGGCTCAGAAACCTATGGGACAGCTATAAGCGGACCAACATCTGAATCACAGGGTTGCCAGAAGGTGAAGAGAAAGAACTAGAAATTGAAAAATTATGTGAAAAAATAATGAAGCAGAACTTCCCTAACTTGGGGAAGGAAATAGACTTACAGGTCCTGGAAGCACAGAGAGTTCCAAAAAAACTGGACCCAGGGAGAACCACACCAAGACACATTATCATCAAAATGTCAAAAATTAAGGATCAAGAGAGAATCTTAGAAGCAGCAAGAGAGAAGAAGAGAATTACATTCAAAGGGGTCCCAATAAGACTCTCAGCTGATCCCTCAAAAGAAACTCTGCAGGCAAGAAGGGACTGGCAAGAAATATTCAAAGTAATGAAAAGCAAAAACCTACAACCACGATTACTCTATCCAGCGAAGCTATCATTCAGAATATAAGGGCAGAGAAAGTGCTTCCAGGACAAAGTAAAACTGAAGGAGTTCATCAGATCCAAACCACTGTTATATGAAACATTAAAGGGACTTGATTAGGAGAAAGAGGATAAAAACTGTGAACATTGAAATGAAAACTGTATCCCAACAACCAACAACAGAATGTAGGGAACCGAAACAAAGGCAAACTAAGTAGGCAACAAGAGGGGAAAAAGAATTATAGGTATGGGGAACAAATTGGGGGGTGGTCAGCGGGGAGGGGGAAGGGAAGAAGGGAGGGAGATGGTACAAGAATTAAGAAGCATAGTAGGAGGGAGTGGAATAGATTGGAAGATGTTGAGAAGAACTATATGCACAACTGATGAGCATGGACTAAGAGGTGGGGGGACAACTGGAGAGAGGGGGTCACTGGGTGGAGGGGAAAAAGGGAAAAGAAATTGGGACAACTGTAATAGCATAATCAATAAACATATTTAAACATAAATAAATAAATAAATAGTTTATTTCTGGAATTTTCCATGTTCAATATTTTTGTACTGCGGTTGACCGCAGATAACTGAAACCACATAAGTAAAACTGTGGATAATGGGGTACTACTGTAAACCTCTCCAGAGAAGAACAGGCTCCCACAGTATGGAATAAACTTTCTTTGATGAGTAAAGCTTGTTAGCACATCAAGTGAAAACAACCTTTCATTTAAGAGCTCCTATTTTATTCTTCTGTTGAATTTAAACAACATATTGAGAATAATTATAAATTCCCAACTGCAGATTTAAATTTTCAACTCTACCAATTAAGTAGTTCTATTAACAGATAAAATTTAACCCTTTACTATCAAAGAGCTAGTATATGGAACATGTTACAGAAAGGCCACCTTCTGGAAACCCTGATGTTGAATAATGAAGTATGCTAGCAGACAAAGAGAAAAATCTCTCAGTGGGTTGAGATTCTGTCTGCAAAAGCAGAAAGTGCTTTCTTGTTGAACATTTTTTACACATCTCTGCGTCTTAACAACAAATCCATCAACTCCTCTAGTACCTCTTGATTTTAGAACAAGGTAGATAACCCAGGTTGATCCCTACTCGGTAATTAGTTTTATATTCTAAAACTGTAATCATGACACACTACTGTTTGGTATCCAAACGCCTATCTCTCAACAACAAAATGTAATACTCTTCTATGTCAGAAATTGAATTCTCTTTATGCTCTTACAATCATGTGGATTTCAGGCCACTGGGTCTACTTCAGAATGTGACTCACTCACTAAAATTGACAAATTTACACTAATTTCTGGCAGTATTACACTACTTCCTTCAAATTCAGTGAGAGGAGGTGAAGAAAGTTACACTCTTAAAGGAAGATTAACATAAACAATGGACTTCTAAAAATACTTTCACTCCCATTTTATGCAAAGGTAACTTTTAATATAAGCAGTAGAAATAAGGAATACATGTTTTGAATTCAAATACTAATATAGCTTTCATTCCTTATATGAAAGGAAAATAGTATGAGCTAAAAAATAAGTCAGTAAAGGGGAGAAGTTACACTTAACCCTGAACACAATGAACACTCAACACATTACTTTTTACTTAAGACTGATTAATAGCAGATGCTGCTATTATGGTCCAGATATTTCTGCCCACTGTTTTGGAGCATGTAATGTCCTGGCATAGAGCAGTTTCTCAACCTTAGAATTACTGACATTTTAGGCCAGATAACTCTTTGCTCTGCGGGCTGTCCTTTGTGTTGTGGAATAGTCAGCAGCATTCCTAACCTCTACTCACTAGATGCCATTAACATCTTCCCCACTCAGTTGTGACAACCGGAAATGTCTCCAAACATTGCTAAACATCCTTTGGGGGGCCAAATCACCGCAGGTTGAGAACTACTGGCACAGAATATAAACTAGCAAAATAGTGAAGAAAGACTGAGACTTAAACTTCCTTATTCTTTTCAGTAACATTTCAAATAGCTGTATATTCCAAATACTCAAATGACTAAACAGAATTCAATTTCAGTGAAGAGCAATAACAAAAACCCAATTTCAATGTTAAGTATAACTTAAAATGTTTTAACTTCCAACCTTTTAACTTTAAACTTTTAGATTTAATCTTTTAATTAAGTTTATATCTCAAATTTTGATTTTTAAATTTATAACAAGTTAATGGAAATAAATCCTATCTGCACCCAGACCTGAACCTTATATCCACTGAGGAAGGCTGTTTCTGTGAGTTTCAAATGATGTACTCACTGAAAACCTCAGGTCTGCTTTGGGAGGTAGGGAGAGAAAGAAGCCCCTGGAGCCTAGTCTGCTGCCAGAGCTTAGTGCTCTGTCCCAGGCCCATTCCTGGCCTAGGCTTCTGCCACCATGTCAAGTACCTGACAGTGAGTCACTGCTGAGAGGGCTTCTCCTTAGAGCATCTCCTTCCTAGATGCATTGGGTCTTTCATTTATTCAAAAGGTGTGTCAACATTAATTTTTAAAAAGCTGCTTTTGTATTTTAACTACTACTTTTGTCTTGTTGTGTATGTTTTTGTTGTTGAAAAATAGCTAATTTATTATTTCAGAGACTGTCCTAAAATGAAAGCATACCTACTAATTCACTTGATTGAAATTCTCCAAAGGATGTACAGTCCTAAATCACAAGTAGTCAGAACTATTCTATGTATACATATTGTTACAGATACACTTATACATTATGGAAAATGGATGCTGACTTTGCCAACAATTTAATCTTTGGCCTTGCAGAGACCACTCTATCTAATGCAAAGCCTTAAAGACTATGGAGACAAAGATTATTCATGTAAACTTTCTATCTTCTTTTTTAATGTCTTCCAAGAGACAGAGCCAAATTATTAGCTTTACTCCTCCAATTTACAAGGGTACAATGCTTGGTCCTGTTAGGTCTTACATGTAAGTTTACTCAGGTTTAAAGATAGTTGTTAAAGTGTTTTTTATTTGTCTCACAGTTTTTTGCATTCTTGAATAATCACAATTCATTTACCACACTCTGATTTAGAAACAGGAAGGCCAGTTAAAGGCAAGTCTGTAAACCGCCTGAGGTAAGGTTGCTCTTATGAACCTGTAGAAAACAGATGCATGTGCACACATGAACACACAAGAGTATTTCCAGAAGTGCACAACATAAAATGATTGCTACATCTCTTGTAATGCTGTATTCCAGGCACAAGGAACCATCGCAAACTATATCCCCGAGACGAGCAGCCCCCACAAGTTACTAACAGCTTATTAGATATAAAGATAATAGATACATACCATCAAAACTACCTTGCTCAGAAGCCATGCACAACAGCTGATTGTATGTTTCCACTGAAGGCTGATAAACAAAGACTCCGGAATTGAAGCAGTCAGGCCACCCTGGGTCTGGTGCTGCCGACAATTCTTCTCTCTCAAAAAGATCATCAATATTTGCTAGGACCTGATTCAAAAAGCGTGGAGGGAAAGCATTACAGAAATGTTCTGCTGCAGCAACCCTTCTTAAGCCCTCCCCAAGTTATCCAACACAAAAGATGCAATCTGCTGCTGGTCTTAATGATTCAGATGACAGCTGTAAGGCAGCCAGGGCTTACTCTCTCCTTCATCACCTGACACCTTTTTAACATCTGAACTTTACCGTCAAGTCTTGACAGCGTTCCTCAAATGCCTAACTCATCTCAGCGTGTGTGTGTATATATATACACACACACATCCTTTTAGCTATCAACGCCACACTTACCAGAGTATCTGCATCCATGAACACACATTTTGAATACTGTGTAAGTGACCAGCAGTGGAGTTTAGTTAATGTAACACCCAACTCAGGCCTCTTCATTAAGGTTAGATGAGCAGAATCACCACTGTCCAAAACGTCTACCTTGA
This sequence comes from Furipterus horrens, assembly GCF_987537825.1. Classification (NCBI taxonomy): domain Eukaryota; kingdom Metazoa; phylum Chordata; class Mammalia; order Chiroptera; family Furipteridae; genus Furipterus; species Furipterus horrens. The sequence goes on along the minus strand of NW_028327171.1, from coordinate 60,552,752 downwards.
CGACTTCATCAAAGACTGTCTCTAAAACTTTTCTGTTAAAATGAAAATCAAAAACAGAGCTTAGGATTTTTCCAGAATAAGTGACATCTAATGTAAGACTGCATTATTATTAACCTGTCTATGCATTAGAAGAGCAATCTGTAACTTTGGCATAGTACAGTCTTTTAAATATATCCTAATTTATTTCAGGACAAATTATGTTAATTTGTATGTACAGTTAACTTCACTAAAATAATAGTAAGAACTGCTTATGGTAAGCATGAAGCACTTACATTAAGACATTATTATTGAAGTTTTCTGTTTTTTATTGTATCACTGAATACCAGGCAAATTGTGGAAATAGCCTGGAAAAGTGTAACTCACATGTGGTAAGAGTATGTCTTTGCAACAGTCTATGTATTTCACAATGATATCTTATTAGAACTGATTCTGACTACCACGTATTTTTACAAATGATGCTGAGTAAAGTATGTATAATGTCTGCAATGAAGCGTATAACTTATCATTTTTTTGACAAAGGAAACCAAGTAGCCCCTGCTGCACTTTGGGAAAGGAGTGCATGTAAAGTGTGACTATTTAAAGGGAATATCGAGACAGAAACCCTCACTCAGATCCCCCCAAGAGGGCTTGTTAAGGGACAGTCCTTCTCCTCTTTAGAATCAGTGAGAGCATGGGACAGACTACCACATCACAGAAGGGAGCTTGGGAGGACTGTCTCCCAAAAGCTCGACAGAGGTTTCATACCCTGGAATCCTTCACTCATCAACTCCCATCTTTCTCCTGGATGTGCAAGCCCTGAGACCTCAGTGGCCACTGATACCAGAAATGGGAGAGGGATGTCAGAGCACCACCACAGATGGCAGTGAAGTCCTCACCTCATGGAGTCTGAGACCTGCGGGGTGGTGAGCACGGCCAGCCTCCTGGTGGTCCTGTGCTGTTTCAGAGATGAGCCCAGGACCAGGGCTCCTTTGGCATAGGAATCATTTGTGGTCAGTGTCACAAAGGCCTGATCTTAATACAAAGGAAAAAAACAAACAAACACTCATTACAATGTCCTATCTCAAAAAAGCAACTCCAGGACCCTTTGTAACCAATAATTTGGCAAAAATCAGTTCTTCTCCCAATCTGCCCTAATTTAGAATCCAGACAAGCTAACTTCTCAGACTAGCTTAACACTCAGGGGGTGATCCCGAAGCAATTAAAAGGTTGTCATGAGGAGATAGAGAGGTGCAGTTTCAGTTTCTCCTGTAAGGTACCATGGAAAGTATTTTCAGCCAAGCACAAACCCAACAAACCACCTCAATTGAGAGCGTTTGAAAGCAGAGGCCATGTTCTTCATTTGGGTGATTACATCTCTACCAAGCTTTGGGCTCTTCATACTGTTTCCTGCCAAGGCCACCCCACCACCCTTCAAGAGTCACTTTGAGTGTCTGCTCAAATGTAACCTCCTCAGAGAGGCCCTTTCTGCTAAATGCTTCTATATAAAAAGTGGCCAGTCACTGTTTAACGGACTTAAGGGCCACATCACAAGGCCTTCTCTGGGAGGCTTAGGGGGCATACTCTCTTTCTGAGGGGATATTAACATTAGCAGTTTGGTGGGCATATACAGGATACCTGGGGTCAAGCTCTGGCAGGGGTCACTTGGGGGCACTGTTGTCCAAACAGGGAGTTGGAACACTTTGTCACAAAGTCACTCTCTGTCTTAGGTTTCCTGATTCTCCCTTTGCCCATTTTCCAACATGGAGGCAGGCAGCCATGGAAATTACATTGAGAAGTGAGAGGAAAGTGCAGGTGGTTGGTTGGGCGCGCGCATCGCACATCCTCCAGCCTCTGACCAAGGGCCATCTTCCCACGGAGTGCTGGCCGTTCTTCCAGGCAAGCCCACTATTAAGTTGTAGAAAGACTGGTGTTCCCCGCCCGAGGGCCACCGGCATCCCAGCCAGCCCCCCTTTGGAAAGCTCACAACAGTGACACCTGTCTCAACATGCTCATCACTCTCGGTACTTGTTCCTTTAACCCCTCAAAAGATGGCAACATTCCAGTCTGTCCAAGGGTACTTAATGTGGGGCACAATGAACAGTGATGTTTCACTCAAAAGAGGTCCAGATTCCAGGGCACCGGGAAGAAAAGTTTAATGGTGAGTCAAGGATTTCAGGAAGCAAGGATATGGATGCTTTCCAAGACGAAGCACGGGGCAGAACAAATGCTTCGGAGCACGGGCTGCAACACCAGACCTAGCAAACGTGACAAGGAACAGGAAAGACCACAGACACTTGGGTAGGACTTCAACCTTCCCACAGAAGGGTCTTTCTGCAGCTCCATTGCTGTAAGCAATATACCCCGCTACAAGCCTCGACACGACGGAAGGGACCAGTCACCTCTGAGCCTCCGTCCAGGGCAGGTCCGCCTAGCGGCCCGGACACCTTGCAACAAGTGGGCCGGTGCCCTCCCACTGCTCGGCTCCGGCTTCCCGAAACGGGCCCCAAAGGCCTAAAAATAGGCTTGGCTTGACCGCAGCGCCCGGGCGGGCGGCCGAGGAGCCGGGCCGCTGCTCGGAGTTCCAGCCCGCGGGAAACTGGGGGGCTCCAGGATGCCGCCACACCCCCGGATCGGGACTGGAGTCCCGGGGCACCGACTCCCCACCACGACTCAGCCCCGCGCAGCTGCTTCGCCCGCCCGGTATTCACGGTGAGCGCCGGAGGTAGGGCAAGGAGACAGAAGAGGGAACCGGGCCCGGCGGAGGCCCAGGCGCTGTCTGGCTGCCCACCACTGCGTTCTCCCGGGCGGTGGGGCGGCCACTGACGCAGGAACACCTCGCCAGGCTGCAGCCAGCCGGCAACTTCGTGGCGGTCCTCCGGCCGGGAACTCCCCGGGGCAGAGGGGCGGGGAGGGAGGAGCGGGGAGGCGGCCGGGCTGCGAGGGGCCCCTCGGGACAAGGAGCCAGAGGCCCCGGGGCTGCTGGGCTGGGCTCGCAGGGCGGTGAGCGGCGCGGCGCGTACCTGCCATGGTGCTGCTGGGCGGTGGCCGCCGCAGCCGCAGGCTGTTGGCTGGGAGAGGCCGGCCACCGGGAGGGAGCGCAGCCGGCAAGTAGGCGCGGCGGGAGCCAAGCGTCGGCCCAGAGCGCTCTTATAGCGGCAGTCACGTGGCCGCGCACGCTCCCGGCGCCGTTGATGGCCGGCCAACTCACCGACCCGCAGGGGGCGGCGGCCCTGCGGCTGTAGGACCCCGGCTACTTCGCAGCGCCTACCTCTCTGGGGCTGTGCTCCAAGTCCTGCTGTCTCACGCCTCCGGTCCTGCTCTCCTGGGGCACCTGCCTGGCACTGCGCGCCTCAGTTCCCCACACCCGCCCCACCCAGAGCCAGGGATTTGGATAAGGACTTTGGGACAGAGGGTGGCATCAGCAGGACAAACTCCGAAAGATGTCAAGTGTTAGGGAACCTTAGAAAACAAACAAACAAACAAACAATAACAACAAAAAGCCCAGATTACTCTAGTTATAATAATTCATCTGAACTTTTTTCAAGTAGAATTTCAAACCAATCCCTGGAAGCGTTTCTTAACTGTTCTCACAATGGTTTTGTAGCTTCGACAGAAAAATAAAATGAATTTTAAGTATTTTACTTAGATTCTTGGGATCCTGTGCATCAATTAGATATTTAAGTGTATCATTTAATCCTCATAAAAACTCACTGAAGTAGGTGTTATATCCTTATTTTTACAAATGAGGAAACTGAAGCACAGAAAAGTTAAATCTTGGAGATCTCAGTTAAGTGGAGAAGATAGAATTTAAACAGCGGCAGTTTGGTTTACAAAACTGACCTTCCCACTGGCAAGGCCATGACATCTCTGGTACACTGGTGCCCTAAAAAGGTTAGTAAATTATAGTAACTGTGGTTGGGTAATGTACTTGTTTAGGTTAATCTATTTCACAAATCATGGAAGGGTGACTCTGTCTCTCTCTCTTTTTTTTTTTTTAGGAAATTGAGAAATAGCTCTATAATATAATCACACCCTTCTCCTCCTCCCCACATCCCTTCCACCAGAAAAGCAGCAGGTAGTACAATTCTCTGCAAACAGTAGTTGCTCAGTAAATGCTAAATGGATGCCAAACAGGAAGTTGACAACATCAGTTAAAAACATGAAATAGATGCTTAAGAATAAGTAATTTATTTATAAAGGTAGTATTGCTAGTCTCAAACCAATTATATTATTGTTTTCTCAAGTGTAGGCCTGGAGCTCCTACATCAGAATTGCTTGGGACACTTTCTAAAATGTAGTTAGTTTGGTCCTAAACTCAGACCTCCTGAATTTTGGGCAGAACTCACAAATTCGCATTTCAAATATCGCCTTCCAGAAGACCCTCTCGATTCTTCTTTCCCTTTCCTCCCAACCCCACCATAGCATGGAGACCACCAATTTACTTGGGAAGACCTCCTGGTTACTTGGATTATAAACCACCTTCGCAGGAAATGGGAATGTCCGAGGCAAAGGTGCAATGAAAGGGTTTTCACTTATTCAAGCCTGTAGGCTTAAGAGAGTTGGAGCTCTTTAAGGACTATAAGGACTATACTTGAATGGTACCTATCTGGGGAAAGGGAAAACTGAGAGTGGTGCTCCAGGTCTTAATTGCTCCTTTCCATACCTATAGGTGGGCCCGGAAGAGTAAGGTTTTCATCTTTCACCCAGGAACCCTTCTGTCATCAATGACCCTTAACCCCTGCTGCTTGAAGCCTAAGTGCTGGACTTCTGCAGTGTGTAGTGCTGGAGCCAAAAGGGCAAATCTAAGATGTGGGGACAACTAGAACAAGGTCCTCTCTTTTCCACCCCTAGGGTGTTTAAGTAAAATTAGTCAACACAGCCTTCTTTCCTGTGTTGCATGTGTATTTACAGAAACAGAAAGGTTAGAGCTTTTATCACGTTGAATCAGGAACATTTTAAAGTTGCTATATTTGATTTTTTTTTTTTTTTTTTTTTTAGTTTTTCTTATGTTTTTATTTTTCAGAAGAGTTGAGTGTGCTTTTAATACTTTAAACTAAATAGGCTGATTACAGAATAGGTTGGACTATCACAAATAAGCATATTGAAATGTCACCCCAAATTAAAGTGCAGTGACTGTTAAATGCTTAATAATTGAACAGAAGACTGGTATTATTTTCTGAAGACTTGTGGGAACTGATTCATGAACAGTGGTCTTATTCGAGCACATGAATAAGCAATGCTTAGGTATAAGATTCTGTTCTCTAGCTTTTTATATTATCTTGTAATATTTTTATCTTTCATCAACCCATAACCAGACAAAAAAATCTTATGGATCTCTGGGAACTTAAAAAAAGATGAAAACTTGCAATCAATATCATTCTAACAGAAAATAATTTCTAGTAACTTCAAAGCAAATTGTTCAGAAGTCTCTACGAGGAGGAAGTACTTGTAACTATAGGCTATCTAGTACTATATTCTTATCAAGATAGCTGCATTGTTGGCATGTGAGCTGTTTTACAACCAGACATTTAATTGTTTTCAATGAGACTTTTTTTTTTTTTGGCACTAAAAGCTATGTTCAACTTGGTTTTTAAATAAAATTTACTAATACCAGCAGTTGGGCAGGTATGAGATATCTATCAAGGAAATGCAAAAGAGAACCAGTGTACTAATGAAAATATATTACAAAACATTCATTTTAAAACTGAATTGTTTGGGGTTCAGAAATAGAAATAAAAACATCGTACCCTAAATTAGAAAAATTGTCATGATTTCAGAGTTCCAAGTATAATTATTCATTGTATGAAGTAGCCAAAATCCAAATATTCTCCCATATTTCTCATATTATACTTTTTAAATCATCATCTTCGTTTCGTATTCTTTGTCTGAGTAAATCACACCCCCTATCCGGTTGCTTTGCTGACATACCTAGGAATCATGTTGTCTTAAGTGATGTTACCAGTGATGACCTACTGTCCAGTTTTCCTGAGCTACTCTGCATTGAGCTTTTTTTGGGTATGAGATCAAGGCCTCTGATTATTTAATGTGTATACAAATTGTCTGGGGATCTTGTTAAAATGCAGCATTTGGGGGTGGATCTCTCAGGTGATGCCCAGGCTGTCGACCAACTTTGAATAGCGGGGTGTTTGAACATTCTGGATTTTAAGGCTTTGAAGGTAGTGGATACACATATATGTTTGAGACTTTAATTTGTTAATTTTTTTACTATGAAATTTGAACTATCAGAATTTCAGAATTCTAAAAGAAAGATTTGTGTTAAAAAAGAAAAGCACTATTCTACATGAGTATGCATAACCATTAACCTTTTAAACCTGTGCTAAATGAGTATATTTAGCATGGTTGGTCCAAAATTCATTTTAAATTGGCTTTGGAATGCGTTTTGTAATTTTTTGGCATGATACTTACTTTCATAATTATGTTTTGTTTAAGATAATGCTGAAACCAGTTTGCATTCCCTTGAGCACACACACTAATTGTTTGTGGGAGCAACTGACCTGGAAATATATTCAAGAGCAGAGGGCAGCCTGCTGGCTTAAGATACAGACAGCTCCCATGGACAGTTATAAAACAGATATACCACATCTGGCCAGCCTCAGGACCTAACTAGTTAACTAATGACTTAAAACTTTACCCTTAATTGGTAACACAAAATGTGTACCCATAATTGTTCCCAGTGGACACAACCCTGTCCAATTCTAATCAGCAGCTTAGTTTCAAGAAATATTATCTTTGGAGGCCTAAAGTAGCTCATTCTTCAGTTGAGAGCTGGAGTCCCAAACTTCACAAATTGCATGGGCCTGATGACTAGTTACATTGCCTTAAAATTTATTTATTAAGATATAATTAACATACCATAAAATTCATCTATTTGAAGTATACAATTAAATGGTCTTTAGTATGTTCACAGAGTTGTGCAAGTATCACCACAATCTAAGTTTAACATTTTCATCACCCAAAAGAAACCTATACCCATTAGCAGTCACTCCTCATTCTCTCTTTTCCCTCTGTTCTCAACAACTACTAATCTACTTTCTATCTCTAGATCTGTCTGTGGACAGTTGCCTATATATGGTCTTTTGTGTTTGGCTTTTTTCACTTAACCTAATGTTTTCATACTCCTTCAGGTTGTGGCTTGTATCAGTATTTCATTCCTTTTTATTTGCAAATGACATTTCATTACAGTATACAGATAGACCACATTTTAGTTATCCAGTTCATGGGTAAACATGTTAATGGACATTTGGGTAGTTTCTACTTTTTGGCTGTTATCAGTAATACTGCAATGAACATTTGTGTCCAAGTTTTGCATGGATATTTATTTTTTTCTCCTGATATATACCAAGACTGGAATTACTAGATCATTGGTTATTCCATGTTTAACATTTCAAGAACTGTCAGGCTGGTTTTCAAAGTGTCCATTATTTTGCATCCCCACTATTATGAGGGTTCCAATTTCCTTACCTTTAGCCAATACTTTTCTTTTTTTTAAAATTTTTATTTATTTTTTATAATAGCCATCCTAATGAGTTTGGAGTAATTTCTTATTGTGGTTTTGATTTCCATTTCCCTAATGACAAGTGATCTTTTCATGTGCTTATTTATTGGCCATTTGAATATCTTCCTTGGAGAAATGTCTGTTCAAACTTTTACTCATTTTTAAAAATTGGGTTTTTTTTTATTATTGGGTTAGAAGAGTTCTTTATATATTCTGGATATAAATCCCTTATCAGATGTATATGACATGCTTATATATGTAATTTGCAAATATATCCTCCCATTCTGTGGGTTGACTTTTCCCCTTCTTGATAGTATTTTTTTTTTTTAGCACCAAAGTTTTAAGTTTCTACATTGTCCAATTTATTTATTTGTTTTTAGTTGCTTGTCCTTTTAATGTCAGATCTAAGAAACCACTGCCTAACCCAAGGTCTTGAAGATTTCCCCTTATGTTTTACTCTTAAGAGTTTTATAGTTTTAGCTCTTAAATTTAAATCTATAATCCATTTCGAGTTGATTTTTGTGTATGGTGTGAAGTAGAGCTCCAGCTTCCTGCTGCTGCATGTGAATAATGTGTTGTCCTAAGGCCATTTGTTGAAAAGACTGTTGTTTGCCAGTTGAATTGTTCTGGCACCTTTGCTGAAAATTACTTAACTATAAATGTAACAGTTCTATTTCTGGACTCAATTCTATTCCATTATGGAATAGATATAATGCTATAATCCTAGTTCTACAACATCTTGATTTCTGCAACTTTATACTAAGTTTGGAATTGGGAAACATGAGTTCTTCATTTTTTTTTTTTTCAAGATTGTCTTGGCTATTCTGGATCCTTTGCATTTCCATATGAATTTTAGGATCAGTTTGTTAATTTCTTCAGTAAAAGAAGCTGAAATTTTGATAGGGACTGCATTGAATTTGTATATCAATTTGGGGAGTATTGACAAGAACTTAAGCTTTCTGATCCATGAACATGGGATGTCTTTTCATTTATGTAGATCTTCTTTAATTGCTTTCAACAATGCTTACTAGTACATTGCCTTTTAAAACACATACATCTCAAACAAATTAGGTCTGTTAGCCGCATAAACACCACCAGTACGACAACTGATTTTCATATCTGCTAAATACTCTAAATTTATATACTTGACTAACATCTGATTATCACTGAGCTTTATACATGGGGCAGCATTGTTTCAACACATCACAGGATAACCTTTACAAAACTGCCCTTTGGCATTGCCATTAATACTTGCCTGATACTAAGCTTTTTATACATATTAAATCTCATGAGGTGGGTAGTCTCTAATCTCCACTTTCCAGGTAAGGCACAGAGCTTGCCCAACGTTATACAGCTAGTAATTTGTGGAGCTAGGAATTGAACCAGGTAGCTTCCTTCCCCCATTTATACATTAACCACTGTTTGGTAATGTGTGTAGGTTGTGCGCTGCTCAAAAGCTGCAAAAAGGGTATGTGTACAGTGAAAACTAACTCTCCCCTGCCACCTTTCCCCCCAGCCACAATGTTCCCCTCCCTGGTGTAGCATTATGTTCTTGACTTTTTCTGTGACTTTAAGGTTGCCATGAAACATACTTCTGTGGCTTTTTCTATGTGTTGTTGAAAATATTTGCTATGTTGCATCATTTTCTCTTTGGAATGATCCACAGGGAATTTTTGGAATTTGCCTTGGTATCAGAAAGGTTGCATCTCCTTAAAATGTGTGTGTGTGTGTGTATATATATATATATATATATATATATATATATTTTTTTTTTTTTTTTTCCATGATCTCATAGACATTTTGAGTTGTATATCAATACATGTTTCCCATTTGGGGGGCCACTTAGAAGCTCAGAGCATGATTTGCAGTTGTTGTTATTTAGGCTCTCCACCCTGAATTTACTTGTGCTTTAAATTTATACCCCATTATTGCCCTTGCCTGACTTAACTTATGAAGTTGCTTGAGATCCTTTGGAAATGAGGAAAGAATGTGGAGTTAATTAGTAAACAATTAAATGAAAAGAGGTTTCTAGCAGGAGTAGAACATGGAAGAAAAATTTCTACTTAATTTGGGTGACTCTGGAGGTTTTTGTAGTGATTTGTCAGTAAAATGAAGATTTCATAAATTAGAGAGGCAGGGTTACTGATCCGGACATGGGAATAACTTTCTGTAATTACTGGTAGTTTAAAATCTTGAAAAGACAAGCAATTGCTTGATCTTTCAATCTTACTTTTTAAAAAGTATATTTTACTGATTATGCTATTATAGTTGTCCAAATTTTTTCCCTTTGTCCCCCTCCACCTGATACCGCCCTTCCCTCCAGCAATCCGTTCCCCCCCCCCACCTTAATTCATGTCCATGGGTCGTGCATATAAGTTCTTTGGCTTCTTCATTTCATTAAATATTCTTTTTTTTTAAAGTATATTTTATTGATTATGTTGTGACAGTAGTTTCATTAAATATTCTTAATTCCCCTGTGTATTTTGTACCTACCAATTATGCTTCTTAATCCCTGTACCTTTTCCCCCGTTTTTTCCCTTCCCCTTCCCCACTGATAACCCTCCATATGATCTCCATATTTATGGTTCTGCTCCTGTTATAGTTGTTTGCTTAGCTTGTTTTTGTTCTTTAGATTCAGTTGTTGATAATTGTGAGTTTGTTGTCATTTGTAATTTTGCTGTTCATAGTTTTGATCTTTTTCTTTTTTTTATTTTAAAGATGTCTTTCATTTATTTATTTTTAAGATTTTATTTATTTTTAGAGTGAGGAAAAAAGAGGGAGAGAAACATCAATGTGTGGTTGCCTCTTGCATACCCCCAACCAGGGACCTGGCCTGCAACCCAGGCATGTGCCCTGACTGGGAATTGAACTGGCAACCCTTTGGTTCGCAGGTCTTTTTCTTAAATAAGTCCCTTTAACATTTCATGTAATAAGGGCTTCATGATGATGAACTCCTTTAGCTTTACCTTGTCTGGGAAGCACTTTATCTGCCATTCCATGCAAAATGATAGCTTTGCTGGATAGAGGAATCTTGGTTGTGGGTCCTTGCTTTTCATCACTGTAAATACTTCTTGCCTGCAAAGTTCCTTTTGAAAAATCAGCTAATAGTCTTATGGGAACTCCTTTGTAGATAACTGTGCTTTTCTCTTGCTGCTTTTAAGATTCTCTCTTTATCTTGAACCTTTGGCATTTTAATCATGATGTGTTTTGGTGTGGTCCTCTTTGGGTTCAACTTGTTTAGGACTCTTTGCTTCCTGGACTTGTATGTCTATTTCCTTTGCCAAATTAGGGAAGTTTTATTTTGTTATTTTTTCAAATAAGTTTTCAATTTTTTACTCTTCCTCTTATCCTCTGGCATCCCTATGATGTGGATGTTGGCCCTTTTGGAGATGTCTTAGAATCTTCTTATTCTTGCCTCATAGTTTTTGAATTCTTGTTTCTTTTTTCTCTTCTGGGTGACTGTTTATTTCTTCCTTATGTTCCAATTCATTGATTTGATACCCACCTTCCTTCCTTTCACTATTGGTTCCATGTGGATATTTCTTTATTTCACTTAGTGTAGCCTTTATTTCTTCCTTTATGTGTTTGCCATACTGAATGAGCTCTCTGAGCATCCTTATCACTAGTGTTTTGAACTCTACATCTGATAGGTTGGCTATCTCCATTTTGCTTAGTTCTTTTTCTGGAGTTTTGTTCTGTTACTTCATTTAGGCCACGTTTCTTTGTCTCCTCATTTTGGCAGCCTCCCTGTGTTTGTTTCTATGTATTAGGTAGAGCTGCTACAACTTTCTGGCTTGATAGAGTGGGCTAATGCAGCAGGTGTCCTGTAGGGTCCTGTGTCAGAGCCTCCTTTATCACCCAAGCTGGGTACTCGATGTGCACCCACTGTATGGTCTGTGTACACCCTGTTGTGGTTGATCCTTGATTGATGTTGGAAGGTCAATGGGAGGGATTTACCCAGGCCAGTCAGCTGCAAGGACTTACTCTGACCTCTGACCATCAACCTCCGACCACTGTGGAGGATCAGCTATACAGGGGCCCACCCCACAGAGCAGGACATACTTCAGTAGGGCCCTGCTACCCACTGAGCCTGCCCTTTAAGTGTGTCACTTGTGGAGGTGGTTGGGTGGTGTTGATCTGACATGGTCTGAAACTGTCCACTGGGTGTGCAGGCTTTGGGGGTTCCTGGGAGGTGCAGGCCAAGGTCAGCCACTGCCTGCATCCTGTCTGAGGCCACCTGGCATAATCTACAAAGTGATCTGCAGATGGCTGCTACATGTGCTGGGCTTGGAGGTGACCAAGCAAGGCGAAGCTGTGAACCAAGGCCAGCTGCTGCTATTACCAGGCCTGGGCCACTTAATAGGAGGTACAGGGCTGGCTGAGACCAGATACTGCTTGTTTGAAAGGATTTAGAAAAATCTGAAGCATGAGCCAAGACAAGCCATTCGTATGGAAAATCCACTGGAAACAACTTGGCTGGGCTCAAAAGTTGGGTGGGGTGGAGCCTCATGGAATTACCAAGGTAGGGCAAACAATGTGAACCAGGTTGATGGCATCTCAGTTATGGTGCCTGCTTGCTGCTGTTGGGGGAGGGCTCAAGAAAGGATCAATGGTCTCTGACAACAGTTCTGCTGGGAGAAAATTGTCTCCCAGCTCTCACCCTGAGGTCAGACACTTCAGTTCTTCCCCTATGCCTCTGGTGCCTTTCAAGCTGCTGCCCCAGTGCTGGAGCTCAGAGGGAGTGAGTCTGAGTAAGTCCATGTGTGGGTCCTTTAAGAGAAACTGCCTGGGAATCCAGAAGTTTTCTGTCTTCTACAGCTTCAATTTCCACTGTTTTTTACAGACAGAAGTTATATGGACTTACCTTCCTGACACTGGAACCCTGGGTTGGGGGTCTGTTGTGAGGCTGGGGCCCCTTACTTCGAGATATACCTCTTGACTTTTATCTGCCACATGTGGGTGTGGTACCAGCCTATTCTATGTCTTCGCCCCTCTACCAGTCTCAATGTGGTTTCTTCTTTAATTCCATAGTTGTATGGTCATTCAACTCGATTTTTGGTGCTTCTGAAAAATGGTTGTTCTGTAGTTTAGTTGTAATTTTGTTGTGGTTGTGCAAGGAGGCAAGCCATGTTTACCTAGGCTACCAGCGTAGTTTTCTACAGATCTGTCCTGATGAACTTTCAAATTAATTATTTTTGGATTTTCTTGTGATGACCAGATAAATATTTCAGGTTTTATTCTGTTGGGTAATTGAGATAATTTTTTATTTGTATTTAAACAGCTAAAATTTTTACTAAAGTATATACTATGTTAACCTTAATAAGCAAAATTTAGGTATTCTAGTCTGTTAATACCTATATTCTGGAAATAGACTTGCAATCAATAATTTAAATGCTTTTGGGTAGACTGACTTCGTGAAGCATGGACTGACTGTGACCTGATGATTTTTCTCTGCCAGTTTGCATCAGGAAAACCCCTATTGCAGCCCAGGATCTTCCTTGAAAATGACAGAGCTAAGAGCTGTCTCTAGAATTTGATACTGCACTGTTCTATTGCCAAACAAGATGCTGCAGCCAAAACGGCTCCGTCATGGTGCACCATTAGGATGCACCCTTCTGGCCTGGCCAAAAGCTTAGGAGGCACGATAGTATCTAACCTGTTGGGCCTATCAAAAAATCAGCATGTGAACTGTTTGGCACGTTTTGTTGGTGTCAGATGAGGGCAGCCCTTTCTGGAGACAAGTGACTTCTCCCCAAGGGAGGTGAGGCCAAGCTGCTTTGCCACCTGCCCTGAAGTGATACTCATTTACAATTCTGGTGTATTAGGCTAGAATTGAATTCATCCAGGACGTGTTTGACCACTGATGTGAAACTCACAAGGGGATGTCTGTAAGAAAGGTACTAAACACCCAGGGACAAGCAGAAAGACAACTTTTAACAAAGATATTGCTTCTAATAATTTGTCAGATAGACCTCCTGGATAAATTGGTTCTGAAAGAAACAGCATTTGTTTAGAAAGGTGTATGGATGCTTCTGAGATCAGGAGAAAAATTCTTCAAAGGGCCAGAGCCCTGCAGCTAGCAGTTCCCAGGGAATATGCTCACTGGTAAGGACAGCTGAGTGTTTCAGACATGGCATGATGCTGGCAGCAGGGTATGTTCCCTGCTGGCACAGTTTCTGGGTGGGAGGCTTACTAGTTAAGGCTTAAATGGCAGATAAACAATCAAGACTAATGGCTGACATTTAAGTTGAAGATTAAATAAGAAAAAATGGAAGGCAGAGGTTAATATGGAAATCCACAGTTTTTTAAAAGATATTTTTTTTCTTTTGGAGATTTTATAGGATTTTCTTTATATTTCTGTTGGTTTCAAGGAGATTGAAAATTAGATCCAAACTTTTAGGGTTAGAATTGTGTAACCGTCTCAGTTTAAAAAAATATGAAAAGATAACTATTCAGGATAATATTTCAATATTGAAATGGGTTTTTAAAAATTGACTTTAAGAAAGGGATAGAATAAGATATCTATTTTTCATGTACTTATAATTATTTTATTTAATTTTTGGACAGTAATTTTTTAATGGTTCGAAAATAAGTATAAAAAGGTCTATAGTGAAAAATCTCCTCCAACCTCTGTCCTGCTCCTCACAGGTATTTGTTTATATACTTAGTGCTTATTTAAGAAAAATGAATATATATGTAATCCTTCTCCCCATTTTATACAAATGGAACATCTTGAACATCTTAATATATGATACCTTGCCTTTTAAAAAATGAATGAACTATTTTTTAGAGTATTTTTAGGTACACAGCAAGATTGAACGGAAAATACAAAGAGTTCCCATATATCCTTTCTGCCCCCCCACCAAACCCCAAACACAACCTTTCCACTCTACTGTCAGTACGCCTCACCACAGTGGCACTTTGGTTACAATCAATGAACCTACATTGACACAATCATTATTACCCAAAGTCCTTAGTTTACCTTAGGTTTCAAGCTTGGTGTTGTATATTCATTCTATGGGTTTGGACAAATGTATCTATCATTGTAGAACTGTACAAAATTGTTTCAATGGCTCCAAAATTCCTCTGTGCTCTATATATTCACCCCTCTCTTCTCTCTGCCACGTGGTAACCACTAATCTTTATACTGTCCCCAGAGTTCTGCTTTCTCCAGAATGTCATATAGTTGGAATGACACAGTATATAAACTTTCAGATTGGCTTCTTTCACTTAGTAATATACATTTAAGTTTCCTCCATGTCTTCTTTCATGGCTCAATAGCTCATTTCTTTAAAGCACTGAATAATATTTTATTGATTGTCTGGATATACCAGATTGTTTATCCATTCACCTAATGAAAAACATGTTGTTTGCTTCCAAATTTGGCAATTATGAATAAAACTGCTATAAACTTTCATGTGCTGGTTTTTGTGTAAACATAAGTTTTTAACTCTTTTAGGTAAATACCAAGGCAAGCAATTGCTGGATCATATGATAAGAATATGTTTAGTTTTGTAAGAAATTGCCAAACTGTTTTCCAAAGTATGTGCACCATTTTGCATTCCTACCAGAAATGAATTAGAGTTCCTCTTGTTCCATGTGCTCACCAGTATTTGGTGTTGTCAGTGTTAGAGTTTTTGGCCATTGTAATAGATGTATATCTCATGTTGTTCTAATTTGCCTTTCTCTGATGACATATGATGTGGAACACCTTTTCATATTCTTATTTAGCATCTGTATATCTTCTTTGGTGAGGTATCTATTAAGGTCTTTGGCCCATTTATCAGTTGGGTTGTTTGTTTTCTTACTGTTCAGTTTCAGGAGTTCTTTGTATATTTTGGCTAACAGTCCTTTACCAAATATGTAATTTGTAAATAGTTTCTCCCAGTCTATGGTTTATCCTTTCATTCTCTTGACAGCATTTTTCACAGAGCAGAAATATTTAATTTTAATGAAGTCCCACATATCAATTCTTTTTTTTTTTTTTTTAATGGGTAGTACCTTTGGTCTTTTATCTAAAAAGTCATTGTCAAATCCAAGGTCATCCAGATTTGCTCCTATGTTAGCGTTTTATAGTTCTGTGTTTTACATTTAGATCCATGATTTATTTTGAGTGAATGTTTGTGAAACATGCAAGATCTGTATGCAGAATCATTTTTTTTTTTTTTTGCATGCAGATGTCCAGTTGTTTTAGTACCATTTGTTGGAAATACTTTTATGCATTTTAATGCCTTTGCCCCTTTGTCAAAGATAAATTGACTATAATTGTGTGGGTCTATTTCTGGGCTCTCTATTCTGTTCCATTACTCTATTGGTCTGTTCTTTTGCCAGTATTACACTCTTTTGATTATTGTATCTTTATAGTAAGTCTTGAAGTCAGGTAGTGTCAGTCCTCCAACCTTGTTCTTCTCCTTCAATGATGAGTTTGCTTCCTGGATCTTCTGCCTCTCCAACTAAACTTAATATATTCAGTTTGCCAATTTCCACAAAATAACTTTCTGGGATTCTGATTAGTTGGTGAATCTATAGATAATGTTGGGAAGAACTGACGTCTTGACAATGGTGAGTCTTCCATATGTCCAAGTGTATCATTTTGGGGGGGTACTAATGTAAATAGTAATGTGTTTTTTAATTTCAAATTCAATTTGTTCATTAATGGTATGTAGTGAAGTGATCAACTTTTACACGATTAACCTTGTATTCTGTAACCCTATTATAATTGCTTATTACTCTGGAATTTTTTGATTTCTTTTGGTTTTCTGCATAGATGATTATGTCATCTATTTCTTTCTTCCCAATCTATATACCTTCTTATTTACTTTTATTATTTTATTGCATTAGCTAGAACTTCCAGTATGATGTTGAAAAATGGTGGTAAGAGGAGACATTCTCTTATTTCTGATATTGCTGGGGAAGCTTCAAGTTTTTACCACTAAGTATGATGTTAAGTACAGTTTTGTTTTTTTTGTACTGTTCGTTATCAAATTGAGGAAGTTCTCCTCTATTCCAGGTTTTCTGAGAGTACCTTGTTCTTTTCCCTAATATAGTTTGAAGAACTTTCTATTATGAACATTAAGAGCTGCCATTATTATTATTATTATTATTATTATTATTATTCCTTACAGCTGCATAGTTCTTTATTGCATGGATATACTACACTCTACTTTATTTAACCCATTTCCTGTTGATGGGTATTTAGGTTATTTCTACATCTTTTGTGAGTAAAAGTAATGCTACAGTGACTAACATAAATAAGGAATATTTTGCATGTGTGAAAAGTTTCTAAAAGTTGAAATAGTGAGTAAAAGCATATATATTATATATACATGTGTTACTTTGATTATTAAATTACCTTCTGTAGGGATTGTACCAATTTATACTCATATAAATATATATAAGATATTTGAAAAGTATTTCAGTGTAGTTTTGATTTGCATTTCTCTTACTGTAGTGAGGTTGACTATATCATCTATCTTTTTATATTTAATAATTGTATTTCTTTTATTTACACATCTTTTGCTTATTATTCTATTGGACTATTGGTCTTTTTCTAAGTGGAGTATAGCAGCTCCTTACATATTATGGAGATTATCTATTTGTCTGATATGAATTACAGTTGTGTGTATGTGTATAGACTATTTTAACATAGAGTAGATTCTCTGCCTCAGAAGTATTCAAACATATCATAAGTTGGTAGGAGTATTATAGTAGGTATTCTTGGATCAGATCTATGTACCTTATAATTTTTAAAGTACATTTCCATTTTTAGGTTTTATGATTCTTTTTTTAAAAAATAATTTATTTATTTGTTTATTTTATTTTATTTTTTTTATTTTTAGAGAGAGGGGAAAGGCGAAAGAGAGGGAGAGAAACATCACTGTGTGGTTGCCTCTCACTTGCGCCCCCAACTGGGGACCTGACGTGCAACCTAGTAATGTGCCCTGACTGGGAATCGAACCAGTGACACTTGGCTTGCAGGCCGACGAGGTTTTATGATTCTTTAATTAAACATTGCCTTACTTAGCACCTGAAACCTGGATAATTTTGTTAACCAGTGTTACCCCAATAAATTCAATAAAAAGGAAAAAAGAAAATAAATAAACATTGCCTTAGACTAGAAAATCTAGGTCTGGTTACACACTCTCCATAGAAAGCATCTTAGTGTAACATAGTCTACTCAGCATCTCTTTAGGACGCAGGGCCTGAACACTTGGCAAACTCACATTTGTCAAGTACCCAGTAACCTATACCTTTGCACCCTTTTCCCTAGGAATGAGGAAGCAGCTGTAGCATATCACCTTTGAGTATTTTGGCCAACAGATTGGCATCTTGGGAATTTATTCAGCATGCTTTTCATAGGTATTTAGTCCCTTTTAGAAGAAAGCAAAGTCATTAAAGGAAACCAAGAACATTAAAGATTTATGCTTCTTGTGTAATTTGACTGCAAGAAACAAAGCCAGTTTCTGTTCAGCACTTAATATAAGATGAGCTGCAAACTGCAAAGAAACATGTTTAAAGATAATTAATAAATTTTAATAATATTTTTGTCAAATCGCTCATATCATACATTTTACCAGCAGCTTGCGAACATTTTATACACTGGAAGGATAAAAGCATTTCCTGGAGGGGGAAGGACAGGAGTCCTGGGTTTATAAAGTCCCCAGAAAATGATTCTGCATATATTGTACATAGTTACCAACTGCTCAGAATCAGCAAGGCCTCATTTGGGACTTTGGACATGTCAAGGAACAGTGTGGGGCTGATTGAAATGAATAGCAATGGGAGGTCAGCAAATGTGGAAGTTTTGTTCAAATCCTATTTTTTTACTTTGCAATTTTAAGAGCAAGACCTCACTAACTTAAAGTACTTAAAGGCAGACATTTTCAAGAAGGGATAAAGTTAGTTTAGGTCATGTCAGTTTGGTACTTTAATTTTTTCCCTTTTTAAAAAAAAGTTTTCTTTCTTTCAACTCTTTTCTAATTAACTTTCTAATCCTATAACTCTGTCCCTCATTTTTTTTTCCCCTTCAAATCCTATTCGTTCCTATCTCCAGCAGGTGTAATCAAAGGAATACTTTATTTACTTCCTTTTTATCCTTTTTCCCTGAGAGGACATCCCTTTTGTTTAGAGACCACATGACATTGTTCAAGAACGCGAAGTTCTGGATATAAAAAAGATGCCCAGTGCAGTGAAGTGCACAGTGTGATCACAGCCCCCAAGGCAGGTTAATACAAGGTTAATGAACCCCCAATTGTTCATTCTCAGCCTCTCCTAACACCAAGGAGGTGTTAATACAAGGTTAATGACACCCCTCCACAAGTGTTCATTCTTGATCTCCCCTAACACATCCTTGGCCAAGAATGAACTCAGTAACTCTCAGCATTTTGGAACCTGTTGAGGTTAGAGATAGAGGCTGAAGCTCTGGGAAACTGTGGACAAGCCAGTCCTGCTAGGATTCATGCAGGTCAAATAATTGGGGGGCCCACTATATTTGGCTAGTCACAGAGAACACTCAAGACATCTAACCTGTTAGGCACTAGGCAGAAAAAATGAGAAGAGTAGGTGGGAGGGCAGGAGGGAGGGAGGGAGTGAGGTGGGGAGGGGGTAGAGAGAGAGAGAGAGAGAGAGAGAGAGAGAGAGAGAGAGAGAGAATATGAATTAAAGAGTAGCAGCATTTCTTTCCTCACCAAAGTTGTAAAACTTCCAGGTTGAATTCACAATAATGACAGGGAAAAGAAAGTTCAAATGGATATACCCCATTCATGGCGTTAAAAATGGGGCTTGCGCATATGCAAACAGCCTGTCCACTGCAGTGCCGAGGTGATGGCACAGCACAGGCTCTGCGGTAAGAAATAAGGTTGTGCTGAGAAACCATCTGGGAAAACTCTTAGACTAATTTGAATTGAACCACGCTGAGACCTTAAGCATTTTTTTCCCAATGAGATCCAAGCTAAACAATGACACAAGCTGATGTTCAGCTGAGGGGATGCCCATGTGTCCTCGCCTAACAGCTGCCACAGTCAGTCCATGCTGCTCCTGAAAGCTAGATAATTAAGTACCGTTTGCTTTGAAGTCTATGGAAAGCTGCTTCCTACTGTGGTACATTTACAACTTCCTCAACTGCCATGTTAGGTGTTCAGCGCCTCAGCAGCATACGTCCCACTAACTCCTTCAGATGTTCAGGTTTCTCAAAGGTATTCAAATCCCTGGAGCTGCTATGTTGAGGTCTTTCAAGGCAGGTGTTTAAAAAATGACTTAAAAAATTATTAGATTATTAAATAAGTTTACCAAAAACACAGCTGTAAGTCATAGATGGCTTCAGCTTTCTCAAATTTGGGAGGAATGGATATGGAATTGTTAAATTGATAGAATTGTCCAGATAGTAGCATCACACTAAAAAAATGAATAAAAATAAGCTAATTTAGTTTTTAAAAAATACTTAATAAGGTAGTCAATTTTGATTTTCTTTACCTTAGAATTTTCAAAATAGGAAAAAATATATAAAAATATATAAAATATAGTTATAAAAAAGATTCCAACTTAAGGTTCAGGACAAATAAGTTTAAACTAGTGTGTGTATGTGTCGAAGATAACGGAATAAAACACAACCGAAGAAACAGTTTGATTTGTGTTTCATATGTAGCTCTCTGTGGCAGTGTGACAATTAGATCTCTGTAAAGGACTTTGGTTTAAAGAGAAAGTAATTAACATTTTCTAAAAAATCCTCACCCTCAGGACATTTTTTCATTGCTTTTAGAGAAGGAGGAAGGGAGAAAGGAAAGGAGAGAGAGACACATTGACATGAGAGAGAAACATTGATCGGTTGCCTCCCATTCCTTCCCAGACCTACCCAGGAATGGAGGACTGTATGAACCCAGACTGGAATATCATACTTGTCTGCACCAGGGATTGAACATGCAATCTAGGAATGTACCCTGACTGGAAATCGAACCTGCAACCTTTCAGTTATGGGACTATTCTCTAGTCAACTCAGCTACTGGCCAGGACAATATGATATTTTTAAACATAATGTTTCACTGCGTAGTTTTGAAATGGATTACTAAGATTGTGAAATTATGTTAGTTAATTCTATATACATTAATTGTAGTAAGAAATATGCCAGCATTTTCATGCTGAGATTATTTGGTAGGGTTAGCAAAGGGTAATTGCCAGTTTGAATTTATCTTTGTATTAAAAACCAAATGTAGACTTCATTGAGACAGAAATCCAGGACTTAGCCTGTCCTTTGGAAATCATCTGTATTTAGCAAGTCTTCATAGTTACATTTCTTCTAAATCTATGTTGTTTTGCCCTTAGGGAGTTTATGGAAAGGCATCGTGAGTGTTTTTGTGGCTAAAGTTAAAATTGTTTTATTAAATGACAATGGACTTAATAATCCTGTTAAAAAGAGCCAATATATTAACCTGTATACAGCACTTAATGCTGACATGACTTATGTTCAGGAATTGTATTTGGGCTCATAGAGCTGAACGGCGTATGTGAGCATAGATTAGGAACAGGTTTTGTTCTTTTGCTATAAGAAAATAACCTTTTTGTCTATAAATCACTCTGATTTTTAACAAAGCAGCTATTTTACATGTAGCCAATTGGTTTATTTTTGCCTAAAGAAAGATTTGGACATCTATTTGAACATTAGGAACACAGCTTTACTGGACTCAACGACTGAATAGAATTTGAGTTATATAAAATTCCACAATATGCCTCTAACTTTCTTTAGCACATTTACTATAAAAATGAGCTAACAATGGAATTGGGAGGAACTACTGATTTTAAACTATTTTGCAAATGTACAGGAAATTTTTGCTGATTTCTTTTTTCAAAAGGTGGCTATTATGCTATAATAAAGGTGTGTCTTGAAAAATGCATTTGTTCTTGGCTGACGTTAAAGATTTAAAGTTGTGCCATTTCCTCTACATTAGATGAGAATATGTTTTGAGCATGTAGAAGTACATTATGTAGAGAGAGCAAGGAATACTGGCTCAGCTTAGCCCACAATTCCACGCAACCTCTCTCATTCTTGTTTCAGGAATCACTAAATCATGTGGCTTTGGATACATCTTTGTCAGCTCTTTTGAAATCAAGTAATACTCATTTTAATATAATATTTAAACATTTGGAAGTAGAAATACTTCATGTCTTCATGACACATGGACCACATGGATCTCATGGACTGTATGTAAACTGAAAACATGATAATACACAAGGGTCTCCATTTCCTTCCTTTTTTTCCCACTCACTCAAATACTGTTTTTATTTAATTGTAAAATGTGGTACATATGCAGAAATATATATAAAATATACACGTAAAATTTATAAAATATCAGTAAACATTTATGACAAAATACCAATTAGGTCAAAGAAGGAAGATTAACTTCGTAGAAAGCAAACACATCCCATGCCCACCAAATTATCCCCTCCCCACAACCTTATCCCTCTCCATACTCCCTGGAAGTAACCATTAGACCAACTTTTATGATAGCTTTGGTTTCACCACCTATGTATACATATTTAAACAATTCTGAGCAAGTTCTTTTGTGTGTGTGTTTTTGAACTTTGTATAGATGGAATTATATGGCAAATATTCTTTTTTTAAACTTTATTTTTATTGTTTACACTATCATAGATGTACCCATTCTGCCCCCCCCCCGCCCCCCACCTACCTCCACCCAGCCCCTGCCCACCCTCCTTCCCTCTGGCCATCACCACACTGTTGTCTGTGTCTATGGGTTATGCATATATGTGCTTTGGCTAATCCCTTCGCCTTCTTTCATTCCCCTTTCCTGCTGACAGCTGTCAGCCTGTTCCTTGTATTCAGGCCTCTGTTTCTATTTTGTTTCTCAGTTTATTTTGTTTATTAGATTATACATATAAGGGAGATCATATGGCATTTGCCTTTCTCTGACAGACTTATTTCACTGATCATAATATTCTCTAGGTCCATCCATGCTGTCATAAAAGGTAAGATTTCCTTCTGTGTTATGGCCATGTAGTATTCCACTGTGTAAATGTACCCCAGCTTTTTTATCCACTCATCTACTAATGGGCACTTCCATTTCTTTCTTCTACTTTATAGAATAGTGAGAAATTTAACAATGAGATCACAAGATGGTATGAGAAGACAGTTTAAAGAACTTTCATTCATTCATTCAACAACTTCTTATGAGCACTGCCTATTTTCTTTTTCTACCAAAAGAAATTTAAAATTTACACAGCAGTTTATAACCATCTTTAGCTGTAACAGTTCTCACATTAGCGATATCGGCTCATCCAAAAGAACTAAGACTAAACAATACATGCAAAATACATGGCAGACAGAGAAAGAGCTTGAGACTAATCAATATGACATCAAGGAAGCAACTGAATTTTTGTGTCTCAGTGTCCTTTGAAATAAGAGATGGATGGATAACTTGAGAGGCTCCTTCTCACTCTATAATTCTGAGAATCACAACAGAAATTGTTGTAGATAATTATTCCAGTATAAAAGAGAAGACTGACACTCTGGGTCCTCCCAGTGGTATGAAGTTTTCTAAAATTCTTTGTTTTCAGCGGTTTCCAATGTATGTTATATCATTGTGCAGTGGTCCAGTGCTCTGAAATCTTCTAGGCACTTGAATGCAAGGAATATTTATTGGAAGATCACATAGCTTTAGAATATAAAACACAATCCATGGATAAGTTTCTCTGTTTCCAAGCTCCAGTCTCTACTTTGAATTTCTTTTATAGACAAAGGGGGACATCAGCTGATAGAAGGAACATAATATATAATTAAAAATTAGTCAAGGCAAACCTGAATAGACATTCATCTATTCCTTAAATTTTAGAAGTTAAGTTACCTTTAGGAATTCATGATAAAGCTAATGTCTTCCTGACCTGACAATATTTGGTTCTTCAAGAGTTTTTACATGTTAACGCGATAATTTTATCAATATCCAGAACCATAAAGCCAGTCAGTATGGGGACACAACAGAACAAAGTGATGGTAATAGCTGACGTTTATTTCATATTTTTGCCAGGTACTTTTCTGAGCTTTTTATATGTACTAACTCATATAACCCTCATAGCAATCCTCAGCAGATAATATTGTTATTCTTGTTTCATAGGTTAGGATATCAAGCCACAGAAGAGGTAAACAACTTGCCTCACTTACACTGTAAATGGCAGAGCTGGGATTGGAGCCTATGCAGTCTGTTTTTAAGGCCCAGGCTTATGTCCACAATAACATAACTACCTCCCAACATAATTACTAATTTGCCATATTTATAGTGATTTACACTATTAGCTAGTCTCCAAGTGTTTTCACCAAGCTTTAAACCAAGCACTGCTGAGCTGGAGGCAGGGACAACTGTATCTTTTAGGCGCAGTAGGCCAGGGTCTAAAGCCCATGATACTTTTATGGGCCCAAGAAAATGTTTTAATTTTTTTTAATCAGAAGAAATATATGAATATAATCTAACCTGGATCAAATTTGTATTTATACTGGCATAGTTGTAATTTTTATCTTATGTATTTTAAAGTGTGCCCAGGGACATCATTATGCATGCTTGATCGGAGGGCAGAACAGAAGTACACGCAGATGGGTAGGGGCAGAGCTGCTGCTCAGAGGCCCTTCTGGAGGCTCCTGGTATGGCCCCCTTCTCTCTGCAGGTTGGTGCTCAGATGAGTGGCTGCAGAGCCCATCTTAGGCAAAGCTGCTCAATTCACTGTCAGACCTTCGGCTTCTCCCTGAAGCCCCCTGCACCCCCTTCCTGCCTTTATCACTAGGTGGGCACTGGCGTCCCCTCATCTCTCATGCACTGTACTGAGGCGAGCTTGCTAACGTGTTCTACTACTGGCCTGCAGGTGGGTTTGGTCTGGTTTGCACAATTTTTAACAAGTCAGAGTTAGTTGCCAAAAAAAAAATAGGGAGATTTCACATAAAAATCTGGATTCCTGGCTTCTTCTGAAAAATAAGAAGTCTTGGTAGCACAGGGCTCATGTTTCATGGCTCCGTTTTGCAGGGGCTGAGTAAAGCTATTTGCTTCAGTCCTCTCCTAGCCCTGCCTGTCACATAAGATATAAGTGACAGCTGAAAATATTATGTTTCCTCAAATCTCTTGCAGGTGCACAGAGAAGGAAGGAAACTGGAGATTATGAGTTTATAATAATGGAATTGCAGGCTTCAACCAGTGGAAGACCTGGAGGAGATCAGGGCTTCTGCATATCATGTCAAGGAAGGCCTTCTTGCCTACTTTTAATATGAGCAAGGCTTGATCTAAGTCTTCCCGTGAATGGTATAACAGGGCAGCCTTGTTCTCCAGGGATAAAGGTAGGTGGAAAGTGGGGCAGGAGAGCCAACCAGAAGTTGATTTGGACCCAACCACATGCTCCTCAATGCCGCACTTTACTTCAAGTGCTTTATGCTGCTGAAACCAGGTTGAATATGGAATTCCAGCATCTCTTATTTTTAATTTATTATTTTTTTCAGGAGAAACTTTTTAATTTTTTCATTTGAATTGAATTGAATTTTAATTCAATTAAAATACATTATAGGGTAAAAATAAGGACAAGTTTATAGTATTAAGGGTTTACAGCCTACTTTTCTCAAAGTGTATACAGCCCCTTTTGTATTGTTGAAGTCAGTGTACATTCTATATTTTGTTATTTTCATTGAAGATTTTGTCTTTCCACATGCTAACATGGTCTATGTACTAATGATGTTAATGATGTCACAGTATTCTGCCTTTTAATTTTTTATCGTGCTTTTTTCTTTTTTATTGAATTTATTGGGGTGACATTGGTTAATAAAATTGTATAGGTTTCAGGTGTACAATTCTACAATACATTATCTGTATATTGTATTGTGTGTTCACCACCTGAAGTGAAGTCTCCTTTTATTACCATTTATCCTCTACTACCGTCCTCAGCTCCCTTCCCTCTGGTAATTATCATACTGTTGTCTGTATCTATGAGTTTTTTTCTTTATCCCTTCACCTTCTTCACCCAGCCCTGCAACCGCCCTCCCCTCTGACAGCTGTCAGTCTGATCTATCTTTGAGTCTGTTCCTGCTTTGTTTGTTAATGAAACTAAAAAGTTTTTGCACAGCAAAGGAAGCCATCAACAAAATGAAAAGACAACTCACTGAATGGGAGAACATATTCTCCAATGATACGTCTGATAAGGGGTTAATATCCAAAATTTATAAAGAGCTTAAACAACTTAATGCCAAAAAACAATTTAATTAGAAATGGGTAAAGAACCTGAATAGACACTTCTTCAAAGAGCACATACAGATGGCCAATAGACATATAAAAAGATGCTCAACATCACTAATCATCAGAGAAATGCAAATTGAAACAACAATGAGGTATCACCTCACACCTGCCAGAATGGCTACCATCAATAATCAACTAACAATAAGTGTTGTCAACCCTCTGGAGAAAAAGGAACCCTAGTGTACTGTTGATGGGAATACAGACAGGTGTAGACACTGTGTAAAAGAGTATGGAGTTACCTAGAAAATTCAAAACAAATGCCTTAAGACTCAGTGATTACACTTCTGGGAATATACCTGAAGAAACCTGAAACACTGATTTGAAAGAACATAAGAACCCTTATGTTCATTGCAATATTATTTACAGTGGCCAAGAATTGGAAGCAGCCCAAGTGTCCATTAGTAGATGAGTGAATAAAAAAGCTGTGGTACATTTACACAGTGTAATGTTAAGCAGCAGTAAAAAAAGAAGAAAATATTATTTTGAAGATAAGACTTTAGTCAGACTTCCAGCCAAGATGGAGGCCTAGACAGACACACTGCATCTCCCTCCACAAGTAAGAAGGAATACAACTACCTCAAAACTAGAGACAACCAGAAGTTCCAGAAAATTGAGCTGCATGGAAGTCCAGCAAACAAAGATACAAAGAAGAAATACTCATCCAGACAGGTAGGAAGGGTGGAGCTGGGGTGGAGAGGACGTGGTGTAGTGGAAGCAGCAGCAGCAGGCCGGTGGAAAGCTCAGTTACACGTTTTAAAAAGTAGGGAGGGACATCTGGGGAGTGCTGTCAGCACCAGACCAGACCACAGAGCTCATGGTTCCAGCGCCTTGGAAAATAAAACCTCATTGCTTCTGACTGTGCAAACCAGTGGGAGTTGGGGCGGAGGAAGAAACTGCTGGCCTCTCAACAGAGTCCACTTGTTCAAAGGGCCCCCACAGTTATAGAACGTCTGCAGACCCACCCAAAGAGGGAATGGATCAAGGTTTCAGTGGGAGAACTAAGCAATGAGGAGATAACCAACCTAACAGATGTAGAGTTCAAAACGCTGGTGATAAAGATGCTCACAGGCTTGGTAGACATGCTTAAGTACAGCAAACACATAAGGGAAGAAGTGAAGGCTATGCTAAATGAAACGATGGAAAATCCACACAAAACCAATGGTGAAGGAAGGAAACTGGGGTTAAAATCAATGAGTTGGAACATAAGGAAGAAAAAAACAGTCAACCAGTACAGAATGAGGAAACAAGAATTGAAAAAACTGAGGAGAGGCTTAGGAACCTCTGGGACAACTTTAAATGTGCCAACATTTGAATAGTAGGGGTGCCAGAAGGAGAAGAGGAAAAGCAAGAAATTGAAAACTTATGTAAAAAATAATGAAAGAAAACTTCCCTAATTTGACAAAGGAAATAGACATACAAGTTCAGGAAGCACAGAGAGTCCCAATCAAGCTAGACCCAAAGAGGACCACACCAAGATACATCATCATTAAAATGCCAAAGGTTCAAGATAAAGAGAATCTTAAAAGCAGCAAGAGAAAAGCAGAGTTATCTACAAAGGTGTGCCTATAAGACTATCAGCTGATTTCTCAAAAGAAACTTTACAGGCAAGAAGGGACTGGCAACAAGTAGTCAATGTGATGAAAAGCAAGGACTTACAACCAAGATTACTCTATCCAGCAAAGCTATTATTTTGCATGGAATGGCAGATAAAAGTTCTTTCCAGACAAGGTAAAGCTGAAGGAGTTCATCATTGCCAAGCCATTATTGTATGAAATGTTAAAGGGACTTATTCAAGAAAGAGGATCAAAACTATGAACATTAAAATGACAACAAACTCACAACTATCAACAAATGAACATTAAAAAAAAAAAAACCAAAATAAATAAATAAATAAATAAACCAAAACAAAATACAACTAAGCAAACCATAATAGGAGCAGAATCATAGATATGGGGATCATTTGGAGGGTTATCAGCTGGGACAGGGAAGGGGGATAAATGGGAAAATGATGCAGGAACTAAGAAGCATAATTGGTTGGTACAAAATAGGAGGAAGTTAAGAATATAGGAAGGGGTGAAGCCAAAGAACTTATATGCACGACCCATGAACATGAACTAAGGGTGGTGGAGCTGCTGGAGGGAAGGGGAGTTCTAGGCAGAGGGGAGCAAAGGGAAAAAAAACATAATCAATAGAATATACTTTAAAAAAAAAGAATGATAGGACTTCAAAGGAGCTGGCAGATGCTAACTTCAAACAATGCACATAAAACATTGTCCAAACTGTTTAGTTTTATTGGGCAACTATCTGCAAGGCCATCAGGCACCCAAAGGTAAAAAGAATTTTACTTTAGCTTTTTGTTGAAAACCTTTCTATTTAAGAATGAGATTTTAAATTCTCTCCATAACCACAAAGGCTTTATAAACCTTGCCTATGTTTTTATTGGCACTCATGTGAGCTTTCCATGTGGGCAAAACATTGTTGTTGCCCAACCAGCCTTGACATTGGTAAAGACAGAAGGAAGGTGCCTTCTCATTTTCACTTTTATAAGAGCTCCTCAGATTTACTAGCATTAGCGATTGTCAGCTCATGAAGGTGTGCACATTGCTCACATTTGGTTCAACCATATTGATAGTGTTTCTATAGAGAGTTTGTAGTTACCTGTACTGAGTGCTTAAAATATATGAGATATATGGTGAGGTAGCTAGTTACTAGAGGAGTGAACAAAATAATTTTTTTGTGACCATGCTGCTGACCTTACCACCTTTCCTAGAAAGAATATGACCTTGTACTAAAAGCCCTTTTTGCCTATAGAAAAACGAGGATATCAGAGATACAATATGGTCATTTTATCTTATCCGGTTTGATGTCTGACAGCCCAGAGATTCTTCTTTGTTAGTATTTATTGTTTGTATACGTATAAGTTATGGCTTGTGTATATATATGGCACTCAAATTATGCTCAGAATATAGAAGACATTGTTCCTGCCCTCAATAAATTTGGTCTAATTGCTGAGTCAGAATTAAAGGAAGAACAATGGGCCTTATACACGGAGAGAGAGAGAGAGAGAGAGAGAGAGAGAGAGAGAGAGAGAGAGAGAGGGAGAGAGGGGAATTTGTTGTTCTAGTTATTTATGCATTCATTGGTTGGTTCCTATATGTATATGACTGGTGATTGAACCTGAGACCTTGGCATATCAGGATGATGGTGTAACCAACTGAGCTACCCAGCCAGGGCTATACTCTATATTAAGCACTAAATTGGATGGAGATATACATGACTTAGTGTAACAGCTGTTCAAGAGAGGAGACAGCATGATTTGTATTGGGCCACTCCCAGTAGGCTAACGTGGGTCTAAGGCTGGACTTCAGGGGTTGAGAATGAGGGCATGCAGTATGGCATAATGGGTGGAGGTCACTGGAGTTCAGAAGGCGGGCACAGAGTTTTTGAGCAATGAAGTTAAAGCCAGATTGGTGTAGGGATGGGGGAGGCACAGGATAAGTAGCTTCTGGTTTATCCTACAAGTAATGCCAGGCCTTTTTTTTTTTTTTTTTTTTTTTTTTTTGTAGGGAAGAACATGTCATGATGAAAGCACTGCTCTAGGAAGATTAATCTGGAAGCCTAGGGTAAAGCGATTAGAGCAATAGAAGCTGAAAGCAGCTGAAAAGTCAGTTAAGAGGCTTTTGGGTCATCCAGGCATGGCGTGAGTGGAGCCTGAATTCAGGTGAAAGGAGGGAGAGGTAGGAGGGTGAATTTAGAGAATCAGCCTTAGAAAAGATAACTGAATATAGCTAGATGAAGGAAAGGGTGGGAGGAGTAAAAGACGACTGCAATTTCCAACCTGGAAGGGAATAAGAGCTGAGAGATGTGCCCTGCCCCTCATCCACCTTGCCCACTCTTCTCCAGTCACACAGATCTCCTGGCTCTCCTTGGATCAAGAAGCATAATCCCACCTCAAGTCCTTTACACTTGCCAGTTCCATTATCCTGAACATTCTTCCCCCAATATGTACCTGGCTTGCTTCTTCACTTTCAGTCCCTACTTGTTCTTCTCCACTTATTTATGCGACTTTTGTAAACATTGGCATTTTCAACCAATACACTGAATGTGAAAGTATTGCTCTCCCCAAAAGTTCTTGCAGGTGCACAGAGATAGAGTCATTAAGCTATAGAGACTGTCAAAAGTGTGCCCTCATTAGAGTAGCCTTTCCTGACTAGTCCACCCCTCTTTTTCCCCTTTCCCTGCTTAGTTTTTCTTCATAGCATGTTTCCTCAATGGACAGTATATTATATATTTAGTTATTTGTTTGGTTCTTTACCTCTTTTTTTTTTTTTTTTTACAAGAATATAATGGTATATGGATAGAGACTGTCTCATTTTTAACTCTGCACTTAGTACAGTACCTGGCACATAGTAGGTTTTCAATAAATATATTAATTAAATGGATGAAACAGGAAAATTCAAAAAGGAGCTAATTTGAGGAGATCTGGATCATCCCAGAAGAGACACTTTAGATGGGCATTGGCTGGATTTTAAGGCCAGGCTACAGCTCAGCACCTTCATAGGTTTAGCTTCTTTATAAGCATCTGAGTAGACTCCTCTAGGATAGCTCCCTTCTCTCTGTGGTGATCTCAGTGTTGTCCACCTTACCGTAGGAGTCTGTCTCCACCTACCCCTCCCAGACCCCCACACTCCGTGAGAGCTGCCTGTTCTCTGGGAGATAGAAGGACAAACAGCCTTGGAGCAGGGGGCATGCCTGGAACCTGTTGCATCTCTTAGAGGAAAACCTAGGGACCACATTTTCTCCCTTAAGCTGCCCATCAAATAAATATCTGATACTTTCTAGAAAGTCCGAATCTAGTTATTTGGATGATATAGTGTGCTACAAACATTTTGAACTATAATTGATGTAGTCTATAATAATCCAAATGGGAACAAAAACAAAAACAAGGCACACCTGTAACTCATTTGTTTTTGCTGTTTCAATTGCTCAATTTCCACTCTTGCCAGGAGCATATTAGGATCACCTGCCAGACTGACTTATGACTTAATGAAGTATCTCATGCACGTTCATTTGGTTCTCTAAAACAATCCCTATAAGAAAACACATTTCTCCTTTTCAAATGTAGTTTCGTCTTTCTTGATATGAACAACTTTCTAACATCACTACTGACTGTATTGAAATGAATGAATACATTATAAAGCACTTTATCTTTATTGCTGCCTGAAGTGATCCATAGAGGGTATAATTGCCAGCTGTGTATCCTAGGCACATAATTCCATTACTGGGCTCTTATGGCGCCATCAGTCCTATAGATGGTCCTCTGCTTGACAAACCAACCATCAAATTCCAAACTTGCCTTAATGGCAAGTGCCATTCTCAGGTCAGGTCACTGCAGCCTGAACGCAGCAGATGTAATCAGAAGTCTGGGGTGCCTGGGCTGTTCTTAGTCTTCTCAAAAAGCCCATCGTGCCTATGATAACCAGAGGTTATAGCTTCTGATCAAAGGGTCCCTCCAGGATGATATTGACCTACCTTTCCTGGGACTGTCCATAAACACTCTTAATAGGAAGTAAATCTAATTTAAATTCTCTAGCTATATGTGTGTGCAGAGCAGAGGCCAGCCATCATTCAGAAGTGGGGTGGTAAGGAGCTTAATACTGTTCTGGCCTTTATGTGAGGGCTGTAGGGTGACCCAATTCTCCCCCACCCCCATATCTTTAAATATCACGTAGTCTATCGACTAGAGATTATTGAGTGGGAGTGGGAGTGGTTACAAGTATGTACTGTCCTGTGAGCATGCAAATATACTCTAGGTTTACACTTGGCTATGAATTTCTGTGGAATCCCAGGAACTTAGCAAGAACCTTGTCCCAATTTCTCAGTCCATAGATGAGGGTTGAACTCCTATTACTGAGGTCTCCTGAGTATCTAGTACAGTTAGGAGCTTTTCATTCATTCTCTCAGTTGACTGATGTAAAAACTGATGACACTTTTGTCCTAGCACAAAGAAAATATCACAGTTTTGAAGGAAAATGTTTTGATTAAAGAGGAGAGGGTGAGAGGAGTAACTTTGGGGCAGAGCGGAGGATGGTACGCACACCTGGGTTTGCTGTCAGGAGGAAGTTTCAGGAGACCAGGTGGTGGTGGTGGGTTGATATAAGAGAGGAAGGTTGCCCGGGACATACTGAAAACACGTGTGTCTCAGTGGAAGACAATGGAAGTGTGATCTCTGAGCCGGCTCCTGGGCTGCCTTTGCCACAACATTCCAGGTTTCAGATGTCCCCTTTCGATGTAAGTTTGGTTGAGTGGAATATAGAGATGTGCATTTGAGAAGACTGCAAGGAATGAAAATGTTGTTGTTATTTTAATAGCAATAATAATTACCACTTTTCAAAAGCTTATTATGTGCTAAAACTGCTATTTGTGTGATGCATCTTTTATAAATTAATTTTTACAGAAACATTTGGGGTTGATATTCTTATCCTTATTTTAGGGAGACATTTCTTGACTGAATTCTTACAGCAAATGGCAGGTCTGGGTTGAACCTAGATTTGTTTGGCTCCTTATTTCTGTGACAGCATCCATAAGTAATTTAATCACTACTTATAAAACATGGATTCAATGTCCTCATTCCCATTTTTATGCTGTTCAATTCAGTTCAAAGCATCACAGCACCTGGCATAATGGCACCAAGCATGACAGCAGTGAGCATGACATCACTGGGCACTACGGCAGTAAGAACGATGGCACTGGGCACGACGGCAGTGAGCATGACAGGTCTGGGTACAAAGGCACCATGATGATGGCACTGAGCATGACAGCACCGGGTACAAAGGCACCAGGCACGATGGCAGTGAGCATGACAGCACCGGGTACAAAGGCACCAGGCATGATGGCAGTGAGCATGACAGCACCGGGTACAAAGGCACCAGGCACGATGGCAGTGAGCATGACAGCACCGGGTACAAAGGCACCAGGCACAACGGCAGTGAGCATGACAGCACCAGGTACAAAGGCACCAGGCACGACGGCAGTGAGCATGACAGCACCGGGTACAAAGGCATCATGACGATGGCAGTGAGCATGACAGCACCGGGTACAAAGGCACCATGACGATGGCAATGAGCATGACAGCACCAGGTACAAAGGCACCATGACGATGGCAGTGAGCATGACAGCACCGGGTACAAAGGCACCATGACGATGGCAGTGAGCATGACAGCACCGGGTACAAAGGCACCATGACGATGGCAGTGAGCATGACAGCACCGGGTACAAAGGCACCATGACGATGGCAGTGAGCATGACAGCACCGGGTACAAAGGCACCATGACGATGGCAGTGAGCATGACAGCACCGGGTACAAAGGCACCATGACGATGGCAGTGAGCATGACAGCACCGGGTACAAAGGCACCATGACGATGGCAGTGAGCATGACAGCACCGGGTACAAAGGCACCATGACGATGGCAGTGAGCATGACAGCACCGGGTACAAAGGCACCATGACGATGGCAGTGAGCATGACAGCACCGGGTACAAAGGCACCAGGCACGACAGCAGTGAGCATGACAGCACTGGACATGATGGCAGTGATGACACTGGACATTGTGGCAGTGAGCATGAGGGTACCGGACATGAAGGTACTGAGGTGATGGCACCGAGCATAATGACACTAGAACAAACAGTAGCAATAAGATAAGCTGCCCTGTCAGTTATTTCCAAAGTTGTGGTTTCAAGTGAATCTTCACATGTGTCAGCTTTGCTAGTTCCTGAGGTACTTATCCCTGGTTCCAGATGTCCAGTAACAACGTACGGCCTATAGTTAAATGGGATTCCCAACCCTTATCAAACTGTTTAGAGACAGTAAAGTGCAACAAGAAGAAAAATATAATTAGGTAATATTAGGGTAAAGAAAGAATCTTGAGAAGTGGTAGAAAGGGAAGGAGAGAGGTTGTTTGCTTATGTATAATAACTATTTATTTATTGTATCTTCCTCATTTTTTAGAGAAAAACTAGCTTTCCTAGTATGTAACAGGAAAGTATGCAGTGGGAAAAGTGTGGCTGTTTATAGTCCTCTACGGCCTTGAACATGTTACCAAAGTCCTTTGGGTTTCTGTTACTTCCTGTGTGAATGGATGTCATAGGCAAATACAGAAGTAGGGCGTTCTTCACTGGGCAACATCACATCACCATCTTCTTATATTGATGAAAGTCTTTCTTTTACCATATGGCTCATTTTTTCATTATTAACAGTGTTTCTAACAGAATGTTTTTTAGAATCACAGAATGTTACAGTCAGAAGGGAGATAATGAATGAAAAAAAAATTTTCCACTGTAAAGGTCCATTTAAATGCAAAAGTCCTGAAAAATACTTACATTAGGAAAAGAAACGTCCAGATCCTCATGCTGCATTTGGAGTCTGTTTTGTGTTTGTTCTGTTCTCATGGGGAGAACAGCTGATTTCTGTGCTAGGTGGGGGCCTTTTATATACGTACTTGAAAACCATTGTCAGCTAACCCAGTAACCCTCGGGCCTCTCAACAGAATTAACCTGTCCTGACCTTTATTTCTCAGACCTCTGACCACTTCTGTGGCTTTCCTTTGAACTGACTCCAGTCCCTCTCTCTCTTCCATTAATTGCAGACCTCAGAACTAGACCCAGTATTTGAGGAGGGTCTGCCCAGGTTTGAGGGCTGGGCAGAGAGATGGGAACAGAGAGGAAGGCGGTGACAGCAGCAACTTGTTAGTGGACGAACAAAACATCAAACAGGAGAGGAGTCTGTGTATAACAGTTAGAAGTCAGACTTTTCCCATCATATTGTTTTAATTTCAGTTTCCCAAAGAATGGCACATGTACCATAACCATTTCCTCATAAAGCATTTGAATTAAAAAAAAAAAAATTGACTTTAGAGACAGAGAGGAAAGGAAAGAGAGAGACATCAATTTGTTGTTCCATTTATTGATACATTTATTGGTTGCTTCTTGTATGAGCCCTGGCTGGGTGTTGAACCTGCAAACTTGGTGTATCAGGATGAAGCTCTAACTGACTGAGCTATCTAGGTAGGGCTCATAAAGCATTTAACAAGGCTTTGCCATGGGTGCAGTATACTTCTGTTGGAATTCAGCAAACTGCCAATTCTTGGTCCCTAGACAGAATCCTGTCTGCAGGCAGAATTTGTTTTGTTCACATAGTTAAACATGTTTTGATTAGTTACTGACATTTTAAAATTAAGAGATTTTACCTCTGAATTATTTTTATTTCTAGCTTCTTTCAAATTCTGAAGGTTGAGGAATATTAGGCTTTCATGTCAGGCCTGGGGCTGTGTGCTGGAACTGAGTAGTAATTCCCCTATATATGGATGGGGAACTACCCTCTGGTTCTCCTAAGTAACCATCATGCCCATTGGTATGAACTGAATTGTGTCCTCTAAACACATATTTTGAAGCCCTAACCCCTAATGTGACTGTATTTGGAGATGGGGCCTTTAAGGACATAAGTAAGGTTAAATGAGGTCATAATGGTGGAGCTCTAATCCCTTGGGACTGGTGTCCTTATAAGAAGAGGAAGAGACACCAGAGAGCTCTCTCTCTCTCTCCATATGTGTGGAGGGAAAAAGGAAAGGGCATGTGAGGATGCAGGGAGAAGACAGCCATCTGTTAGCCAGGAACAGAGGCTTTCCCAGAAACCCACTCTGATGGCACCTAGATCTTGGACTTGCAACCTCAGAACTGTGACAAGGTTAGTTTCTGTTGTGTAAGCCACCCAGTCTGCGGTATTTTGTTATGGCAGTTCGAGCAGACTGCTACACGCATTATCTCACTTACTTTGTGCCTAGCTTCTGTGGGTCTTTGAGTTTGAGGCCCCTGTTCAATGTGCCTGGGAGTTAAAAGAATGAATATCCAGTTCCTACACTTTGTCTACTGCTAGGGAAAGTTAAATGAAGAAATAAATTGTAACATAGGACATCATATAAGAGATGTACAGTTGGAATTAAATGACAGAAGAGCTACTGATGGCTGGGATAGGAGGGAGAATATAGAAGTTTTCTCTATGGGGAGATGGCATGTCAGAAGGTTTTTGAGAGATTAGAAAGATTTCAATAAGTGACGATGCAACAGAGGCAGGAGCAAAGGCAAGGCAGGCATGAAAGTAGGTGGTATATTGCTAAGTTTGACTGGAGTTCAGGGTCCATTGCAGGTGGGCTGTGTGTGATAGGAAACAAGGGCAGACAAGGAGGAGAGGATCAAATCACAAGTCTTGAATATCATGCCATAGAGTTTGGTTTAATTCTAGAGTGAATGAGGAACACCTCAGGGGATGGAGGAGGGAACTGAGTAGATGAAAAGTATGTTTTAATTAACTAATTAAACTACATTTATTGGGAACATCCATTGTGTCCAGTGGACAAGATGGGACTAAGTCTGCCCTCATGGACAATGTCAGGGAGTGATGAGTGCTATGAAGGGAATAGAGTTTAATATGGCAGGTGCTGCTATTTAGGGAAGGCATGATAGTAGGGCATAACCCTGACTAAAGTGAGAGAATGGATTATTCTAGACCCAGGGAGCCACAAGTGCAAAGGCTCTGGAGCAGGAGCACAGTCATGTTCAAGCAACAACACAGAGGCCAGTCTGCCAGGAGTAAGCAATGGGAAGAATGGTGGGCAGTGAGGATGAAGTAGTCAGGGGTCAGTTTTTTTTCCAGGAAAGGAACTCCAGTACAGTGTGAAGCGCTCATCAGGGACCAGGACTGGAGCAGGAGATACCTAGGAGCCTATAGAAGTGATGAGGGCCTGAGCCCAGGTAGGAAAAATCGAGTTGAAATTGGAGAGTCATATTCAGGAAAAGGATGCATTTTGGACCAGTACACAAATAAAATCCCCAAACAGAGCTGGCCTGGGGGAAGACAGGGCTTTGGGGACATGATGAAGTGGGGTACCTACCTCCCAATCTCTGAATCAATTGTGTGCTATGGAAGCTGTCAGAGGAGAATCAAAGTTCTATCTCTCCCAAAGTTCAGACCACCAGTGTAATTGTTCCAAGGTAGGGCAAAGGCTGAGACGGGGTTCACCTTTTCCCACGGCTCAGAATCCCGGGCAGTCTTCATGGGGCAACAGGGAGAACAAGTCTTCTTTTCCCTAAAAAGTACAACACTAGCACTTAACACTATAGACCCCTGGCACATGTCTCCAAACCTGGTTTGGTCTAGCCCTAGAATGAAATGACTTGTTCTAACAAGAGGAAATCAAAGAGTAGAGAGGCAATGCAGGGAATGGGGAGAGGTAAATGCAGGACCGAATGTGGACTGGCTTGTTTTAATTTCTCTTTGGGATTTTCCTTTTAAGCTTTAGTGGGGAGGTAAATAGTTTTCTAAGAGCCATATAAAGCTCTGCCTCCAGAGTGCAACGGCCAGGGAGCATGGTTATCACTTTTGGCATTCTTCTCTAATATTTTTCATCCTTGGTGTTTTTCCTTTTCCTTCTTGCTTGGTGGGAAACACTAAGAGCTCCTTAGGAAAGAATGCTGCACTTTCTCTGTTGGTCCCACTGTAGGGCTTACATTCAAAATGGTTAACTAAATATCTGAGGTAAGAGTGCCCTCTTTTGGTACACCCAACTGTATTCTGCTGCCAGTCTCCCACAATACTATGTTTTTAATGTTAGTTATCTTCTTCATTAAATGAATAGGCAAAGGAGAACAGCTAAAGGTAGCTTTAAGGGATAAATTAATTTCACTCAGTGTTTCTAGAACTTTCTTCCTTAGTCCTAATCTTTATTTGACCATGGTCTCTGAATCTTCTGACCTAGTCTTTCTTTGAGATCTATATTTAACCTTTTACTAATCTCTGTTTCTATGCTATATATTGAGTGCTTACTTAGGTTATTGAAATGCTTGATGGCCAAACATTGTCCTAGGCTCTTGCTAATCCTAGGCTCTTGCTGAGAAGATGGCAGGTTACGTATCCTCAAAAATTGTCTTAACATCTCATTTCAAGCTGACTTCTTCATAGCGAGAAGGAAAGGATAGGCAAGAGGTTTGGAAAGAGGTTAATCAGGTAAGAGTTGCAGTCCAGAGGTGATTTCCCTAATACTTCTTTATCTGTTAACCCACAATTCTTTATCTGCATCAGAGGCATACCTCCCTGAAACACACTGGCTCAGATACCATCTCTATCACTTGCAGACCCCAGGGGCACAAAGGTTGAATTGCTTGTCCACCTCCTGGAGTCACGTGGTCATGCATTCCAGGTCCTGGAATAACAGCTTTCCACATTCATTAATCATTTAAGCTTATCACATATAACTGAAGATGCTTGAGTTCCCTTATCAGTATTTGTTGCTTTTGTGCCCAGCATCCACAATGACTTCTTTCTGATCTTCCTGCACTCATCTTGTGACTATTCTGACAAAGCCTAAAGGTGTCAGAGGATACCACAGAGCTTACTCATCGAGCCAGTCCAAAGGCAGCCAAACAGAGGTGAGCCCTGGAGGCAGTCTTTAATTTCAGGATAAAGCCTCATCTGTGGCTGCACTGACTTCTGGGGTTTTCAGTTTTAGTTTCGTCAATAAATTTACCCCCTCTCCTCCCCCACCTTTTTTTTTTTTTCCTGAAGCCATTTAAAGTTGAGCTTTCTGCCCTTTGCAACCAAAAGATTTCTAATCAAATCAGGTAGTGTTAAAAAGACTTCTGATCAAGATTGTGGCCTAGGCAGACATGGCTTACCTCTTTGCACAACCACATCAAAATTACAACTGAAATATACAACCACCATCACTCAGAACCATCAGAAATTGAGTTGAATGGAAGTTTGGCAACTATGGAATTAAAGAAACCACATCCATCCTGACTGATAAGAGGGGTGCAGACATGGAGACCAGTTGGTCCCACACCCACGTGTGGATGATAAAAATTCAGGAGGGATATCTTGGGAGTTAGGAGTCTCAGCCCCACACCAGGGTTCCAGTGCCAGGCAGATAAGTCCCCACAACTTCTGGCTGCAAAAACCAGTAGGAATTGAGTTGGTGGAAGAAACTGCTGGAACCCCAAGAAGTTCCTCTTGAAGAACCTACACATGGACTCACCTACTCAGACTCATTCCCTCTGAGCTCCAGGACTGAGATGGCAGCTTGAGAGGCACCAGTGGTAAACAGGGAGAAACTGAAGTGTCTGGTATCAAGGTGAGCAGAAGCCACTGTCCCTTTTCTAAGCCCTCCCCCCACAGAGCTGGCAAGCTGGTGCCATATTTGAGACTCTGTCAACCTGGCTAACACTGTTTGACCCACCTTAGAAATCCCCAGAGACTCTGCCCTACCCATCTTATGGGTCCACCCAAGCTGCTTTTCCATATGAATGGCTAGTATTGGCTCATGCTTTACAATTTTCTAAATCCTATCAAACAAGCAACAACTGGCCTCAGTGAGACCCAGGCCTGACGCTAGTAGCAGCCAGCATAGTTTATAGCTTGGCTCCATTTGGGAATCTCCAAGCCGTGCACAAGTAGCAGCCATCTCAGATTGCTTTAAAGCTCAGGCAGGGTGGCCTGGTCAAAACATAGGTGGGGGCTGAACTTGGCCTGCACCACCCAGGAAATCTCAGGCCTAGTGCACCCATTGACAGCTACAGACAGTAAAGGATAAAGAAGCCAGTGACTCTCAAACCAGTAGGAGATAATTAACAGATGAATCATGGAAAAGGGGCAAGGAAATGACATTTCACAGCTCCTCACATGTATCTCTGGGGTCAAAAGGAGGAAGATTGTCATCACCAAACACAGAGAAATGTAGCTAGATAACTTAGAAAATAAGTTGGAGATAGACCTATAACTAGATTACCCTTAGTTAATCACACCCTGAGTTAAGTAGTTAATTGCATTAGATTGTGAACCTGGATTAACCAGTAATGGAGAAATAGGGGAGAAGGAGAGGGGAGGGGGGGGCTAATTGCATTAGTGTAAAACCAATTTACTTTGTCTACTTCGTGCACACATGCCCCTGGCTGGCTGTGTGCCTAACTCTGCAGACTTATGAATAAATGCCTCGCTTTGCTGCTCAAGTCCTGTGTCCCAGTGTTTTATTTTGAGCACCACCACCCTGCCCCAGTAAAGCTGCTCCTCTGCAGAGGGTGGAGGTTGGTGATCACAGCCAATCCCTGCAGCTGACTAGCCTGGGTAAATCCCTCCCATTGTTTTGCCAACAGCAACCAAGGTTTTACCACAAGAGGAAGGTGTACTCAGTCCACACTAAGGGCACACCTCGAGTACCCAGCTTGGGTGATGGGGGAGGCTCTGCCACTGGACCCTATAGGACACCTACTACATTAAGCCAAACTACCAAGATACAGAGTCAAAGCAGCTCTACCTAATAAATAGAAAAAACAAAACAAAACAAAACAAAACAGGGATGTTGCCAAAATGAGGAGACAGAGAAACATGGCCTAAATGAAAGAACAGATCAAAACTCCAGAAAAAGAGCTAGACAAAAATGGAGATAAGCAATCTATCAGATGCAGAGTTCAAAACACTGGTTATAAGGATGCTCAAGTTACTTAGTGAGGACCTCAGCAGCATTAAAAAGATCCAGTTAGAAATAGAGGATACACTAATTGAGATAAAGAACAACTTACAGGGAAACAACAGTAGAATGGATGAAGCCAAGGATCAAATCAATGATATGGAACATAAGGAAGCAAAAAACAACCAATCAGAACAACAAGAAGAAAAAAGAATTAAAAAAAAAGAGGATCGTATAAGCAGCCTCTGGGACAACTTCAAGATGTCCAACATTTGCATCATAGGGGTGACAGAAGGAGAAGGGGAATTGGAAATCTGTTTTAAAAAATAATGAAAGAAAACTCCCCTAATTTGGTGAAGGAAATAGACATGCAAGTCCAGGAAGCACAGAGAGTCCAAGACAAGATGGATGGAAAGAGGTCCACTCGAAGACGCATCATAATTAAAATGCCAAAAGTTAAAGATAAAGAGAGAATCTTAAAAGCAGCAAGAGAAAAGCAATTAGTTACCTACAGAGGAGTTCCCACAAGACCATCAGCTGATTTCAAAAGAAACTTTACAGGCTACAAGGGATTGGTAAGGAATTTTCAAAGTCATGAAAAACAGGGACCGACAGCCAAGATGGCTCTACCCAGCAAATATATCATTTAGAAATAAAGGGCAGATAAGGAGCTTCCCAGGAAAGAAAAAAAACTAAGGGAGTTCATCATCACCAAACCATTATTTTATGAAATGTTAAAGGGACTTATTTAAGGAAAAGATCAAAAGTATGAACAATGGCCCAGGATGGTGTGGCTCAGTGGATTGAGCGCTGGCCTGTGAACCAAAGGGTCACCAATTTGATTCCCAGTCAGGACACATGTCTGGGTTGTGGGCCAGGTCCCCAGTTGGGGGTGTGTGAGAGGCAACCACACATTGATGTTTCTCTCCCTTTCTTTCTCCCTCTCTTCTCCTCTATCTAAAAATAAATAAATAAAATTTTTAAAAAATCTATGAACAATAAAATGACAAAAACAAATTATCAACTATTGAATATGAAAACCAAACTAAGCAAACAATAAGAACAGAGACAGAATCATGGATACGGAGAGCATTTTGATGGTTGCTAGATGGGAGGGGATTGTAGGGGAATGGGTGAAGAGGTAAGGGGATTAAGAAGTACAAATAGGTAGTTACAGAATAGACCTGGGGATGTAAAGTACAGCATAGGATATGGAGTAGCCAAATAACATACACATGATCCATGGACAGGAAACATGGTGGCGGATTGCCTGAGGGAGTGGGGGTGGGGGACTGGGTAGAGGGGAGCCAAAGCAGGAAAAATCAGGACAACTGTAATAGCATAATCAATAAAATATAAGTTAAAAAATAAAAAGGTAGTCAATAAATGTTAATTGAGATGTAGGTTGAACAGCAAGTGGAGCCCTGCTGCCCAGTGAAACCTTCTAGGCAAAATTCTGGAGGCATAATTTTGGTGATAAAGGAAAGGAGTCTTTACTCAAAAGCTATACAAGTTTGGAATAACAATTTTTCACATGCATTAGTCACTTGAACCTATCAATTAAGGCTAAAATCTTCAACTTCTGAGTTCTCCTATCAGTCCCCCTGTTAGTTTTTAATTATTTTTTTCTCTATAGGGTTAGCTTACAAACTAAAACATAAGGTACAAAAGGTACACAGTTTTGGAAGAATGGCAGACTTCTGCCTCAGAGTTCATCCCCTCTAGAACACTCAATGAAGAATAACCCTGTCCTTCTCTGTCAGCCCAGCCCAATCCTAGGCTGCATCCAGAGTTTCCCCTCCCATCCAAAATACCCTCCATTGGGAAATGCAGGCAGCTGCAGCAGGATCATCCAAGCAGCATCCTCAAGGAAGAGAGACTGACAGCCAGTCTCTGCCCTCCTTTTATTTCAGATTTTCTGGCCCATAATCCCATGCACTCTGGAGGCATTCAGCTGCTCAGCCAATCCTGTCCTAAACTGTTTATCATTGCCTCAGGCAACCTCCTCCTATAGACCTTCCTTTCTCCTCCCCAAAGATCTGATCAGATCTCTCTGTGTCAGGGTCACAGAGTACAAAATAGTTAATGTCTGAGATACAGATCAAGGAACTCTTTCTTTCAGTAAAAAACTTAATTTTAATATGCTGTCTTTTGTGAATGGAAATCAGTCCTGATTTACTATCAATAGGACATTCCCTTTAATTTGTTTACTTAACTAGTAGTCATAAAACTCTTATTTTGTGAGGCAATTAAAGTGATAGTCTTATTCTCACTAGCATATTGGGACCATCTGAACTCCTGAGGAGGTAGATAAATCTGAGAAATGTGAACCGGATGAAAACAGATAATTGCAAAATAACAAAGGACATTGGAGGAACTGGGCTAAAATCACCCTCTGTA
The DNA here is from genome assembly GCF_987537825.1 of Furipterus horrens. Classification (NCBI taxonomy): domain Eukaryota; kingdom Metazoa; phylum Chordata; class Mammalia; order Chiroptera; family Furipteridae; genus Furipterus; species Furipterus horrens. The sequence continues at coordinate 60,510,072 of NW_028327171.1, read as the reverse complement.
CTGCTTGGGCAGAGTGTACATTGTAACAACTTTTGAAGGGCACTTCCACAATATTACTAAAAGCTTAGATCTGTGATCCCATTCTTATTTGGCAACCCCACCTCTAGAAATTGATTTTAAGGAAATAACTATGGTTGTACGCAAAATCTTATATACAGGGATGTTCGTTACAGCATTGATTATAAACACACATGTACACACAAAGGAAAACATTCTAAGTGTGAAGCAATAAAGGAATAATTAAACATGTATGCTCACCTGCACAATAGAAGCCCATTCATCCATTTAAAGTGATGCAATGAAGTTCTGGCTGGTGTGGCTCAGCTGGTTGGAGCAACGTCCTATAAACCAAAAGATTGCAGGTTTGATTCCCAGTTGGGGCACATGCCTAGATTGCGGGTTGGGGTGCATGTAAGAGGCAACTGATCGATGTTTCTCCCATCAATGTTTCTCTCCCTGTCTTCCCCTCTCTCTAGAATCAATAAGCATGTCCTCAGGTGGGGATAAAAAACAATAAAGTGATGTAATGAATACTGTCATGAAAAACTGTTGTTGATATATCATTTGGTGAAGCAGATTATGAAACAGTATGTACAGTCTTATTTGTAAAAATATATATGTGTACATGTACCATGGTTATTCATTTGGTCTAAGAGATGAAGCATTCCTTGGTTAGGAAAGTAAAACGTGGCACTGCTGTATCATGATGTTCCCAAGTAAACGTTAACATTGTCCACAGAATATAAACAACGCTCAGGTGAGGCCACTCTGACCAAACAGCCACTCTATAATCACAAAAATGACTAAATATCTTCTACCACAAGTGACTGCTACTTTCTTTGTTTTTAAACTAGTGACAACTCTTACCTACTATAGTTCTTTTCCTTGCAAGATAAAAATCAAGATATTCATCACCAAATTGTCTCTTCTTGACAGAATCCAATTTAGATTTGATCCCTGTGGCCCTAATTTCTTTTTAAAAGCATCCATTAAAAGCCCAAATCTTGGAAGAAGCCCCACCCAGCTCTGTTTTCCCGAGACTCCACAGGTTGGGTTCTGGTGGTTGTAGTCAATGGGCTTTAACATTTCAAAATGAGATAAATTTGGCCCCCTCCCACCCACCAGAACTGGCTGGAAATTCCATCTCCATGAGTTTTATATGCTACATAGCAAGCAGAGGAAGGGCTACAACTGTTCCGTTCCCTGTGAGAGCTGCTGAGGTGCTTGTTATCCTTTCTGAGAGGCCAGCTTCATTTTCTCTGTGCCAAGTGGGGTACACACATCTCATGCTCCAGGATAAGGCCGAAGATCTTCGGTTCAGTCCCCTCTCCCGAGACATTGGGCATTATTCCGGCCCTCTCTGAGAGAGGGACACTGCCACTGTCCTCCTGGTTCGGCCTCGGATCAGCACCAGACTCCTGGTGGATGAAATATTGGCCTTCTTGTGTCTCCTAGTTTCTATTTCTAGCCACATAGGTAAAATGTATTACGCTGCTGAGGCGGCTGGGAAACTCAGGCTCTGAACAAAAAATGGGTTTGAAGTGATAGAAAAAAGTGCCTGTTCTTCTTTTACAGCAGAGTTTGGCATACATCGATCCCTGGCACACATTCTAGAAAGGGTTTTGAATATATATCCTGAAGTGTTAAAAGTGGGTGTCTCTCCACTGTTGTATTATGGACCTTTAAATATGTTTACATATATTACTTATTTTTACGTTTTGATTTTTCTTACAATGAATATATACTTTCAAAATAAGAAAATATGTACATTATTTATTTTTTACTAATAAAAGGGAAAAACAGAATAAGAAGAAAGGATGAAAGGAGAAAGGAGGGCCTTTCGTAGTAGATGCACAGGCATGTTGGTATAGTAGGAGTTTCCAGCAGCTCTGGAGGTTGGCGTTCCCTGGAATTCTGGAGTCTGGATGTCAGCTTTTTGACTATGATCTGTATCAGTGAGACTGTTTTAATAAGCTGAATAGCTTTTTCATCCTCTGTGAATCAGTGACTACAAGGAGGTACTGTGGAGGTGGTAGGGGTAGTGGGGATTACCAGTTGAGAAATGCCTTTGAAAGGGAAATGGCATGATGGTATTACCCCAGGTTTCATATTAGAATTACTGGATACCCAGGCCCCACTACAGTGACTTAGTCAATGATTGATTAAAGTAAGGATGGGATGGGTAAAGAACGGAGACCCCAATTTTTCTAGAATTGAGCCCACTGCTTGAGGCCAGGTCACTCAGCAGGGAGGGCTTCCAGAGGTAGTGGCCATTGGTTTTCATCTGCTTCCCATCTGAAAAGTCCTACTCACAGATTCTTAGTCAAATTCCAAGAATTGAGCTCCTCTGTACAAAATTCTCCTATTCACAGGTTCCCTTAAGGCCGTCTTTGGAAGGAAAGGTAGGATCAGAGGTTATTTCCTTCTGCCACTGTTTTCTCAAGTAGTGTAGGTGTCCCTCCTTGGTACACAAACTATGCTTATGGTTACAGGGAAAAGCACTTAAAAACAGTATTTAATGGTAAATATATATATTGTATTGAGTATTAGAAAAGATATATCAAAGCCGTGGTTTCATAGTTGTGATATAATTTTTTTAAAAAACAAATTTCATTTATGCGAAAATGCAAGCCAACTTCTATACATATCTTAGGTAAATTGCAGTGCAGGAGATGGCAAAAACCAAGTTGAGTGAGATGCATGACTTTAGGCTAGAAACACTGGCAGAAATTGCTTGATCAGAACTTTCTGAAAGAGCAATCCTGCTGGCTGAGAGCTTGTGGAAAACAGTCCTGGTGCCTGCCTAGTGGTTTTAGTTCAGGAGGTCTGGCCCACAGCCCAGGGCTGTGTCATTTCAAGAAGCTTTCCTGGTGATCCTGGTGCAGCCAGGTTTGGGGACCTTAAAGATGGGAGTAATACCTCCTTGGGCCTGAAAGACCAGTAATTCTTGGTAATTAAACTTATTTTAAATATGTGCTGGCTGTGAAGTTTATTAACTGTTGTTGATTGTCATCAGCATGGTTTTGAAAACTTTTAGTTTTTTAACTCTGCCTCCAGGTCTCAGCATGGTGTGTGTGCGTGTATAGATTAAAAATACACACAGGTGAGCATACTATATTCTGACCAAAACTACATTTTAATCTGATTTAACCAGTGGAACAAACAGGAGTGAATTATGCCATTAGGTTTGTTACAGAACCCCTGGGCTGCTCCAGTTGAAAACAAACCCACGGGCTCTTTAGTTAGGGGCCCGATTGCCCGCCGCCAAAATTATAACTCTCAATACCAGAGTTTGGTGAAAAGAAAAAGAATTGTTTATTTAACAGTTATATAGATTTAGTTATTTGCGGATTTCTGTTGTTAAGTCTTATGCTCTTTAAAATACCCACAAACACATATCCTTGCCTCCCCCCCTTCCAAACCAGGCTAGTTTTAGGGAAGTCAGAGAAACCGTTTCCCTACTTTCCCAACACAGTTCAGCTTTACCAGCAGCTGCCAATCATTCAATCTGATTGGGGAGGTCCTTTCTGTGCTGTGGTGCCCTCCAGCTCTCAATGCAGAACCACCTGGATTCTCAGCCTCCTTGCAAACTGCCTTCTTTCTGCAAACCGCGTGGATCTTCTCTCCTTCTCAAAACTGCATGGCGAGAGCCTCTTAAAGCAGCCTGGAGACCCCTTCTCCAAGCCACATGGAGAAGGCCCCTTCACCAAGCCACGTGGAGGGAGCACACGAGAGAGCGAGAGCGAGAGAGCCCGAGAGCTAGAGTGAGAGCCCGAGTCAGAGCGCCAGAGCGAGAGCGCGAGCCAGAGAGAGTCAGAGCCCGAACGAGAGCTTGAGAGAGTCTCAGAGTGAGAGCACAAGCGAGAGTCAGAGCGCCAGAGCCAGAGCCAGAGTGCCAGTGAGAGCCAGAGCCGGAACGAGAGCTTGAGAGACTCCGCTAAAATGTCTGCAGCTGCTTATATATCCCTGACTGCGTCATCTGACGCAGTGGGCGTTGCAAACAGTTCTGACCATTCACAGACCCTTACGTAGGCTCTGTGTGCTTTCCATACCATCCCCTGGTTCAAGACTCCTCCCATCTGCCTGAGGCTTTGGATGCATTAAAGCCATTTGCATAAGAAAGACAGTAGCCACCAGCCTCAGGCATGTGGAAGCATTTGAAAAGCTGCTTACTTCTCCCCATCCCCCAGCAGAAAACTCTGGGGATTTTTGGACTCCCCTGTTTCTGTAACAGGTTCAACAGGGCTCAGGGGCAAACCAACACTGTGGTGCAGACCAAGCATGGGACTTATAAAGTGCATGCTTCTAGGGAAGGAGACGCTGGAGTGGGAAATATTTCAAGGCAAAGTGCTGTTTACTCAGTGAGTTTCAGAGGACTCTGTGAGGCAGCTGGGAGGGAGGCTCTGGGTGGGAGGACTCTCTGGGTGGGGGCTGCAGGAATCCTGTGAGAAGGCAGTTGGGAGCAGTGTTGGCGAGGAGGGGTTGGAAACCAGAAAGCTGCAGTCAGGCCAGGCAGGGATGAGCCAGTAATAGAAAGCTGGTAGCACTGGAGAGGCACGGTGATTATCTTAAGGGGCTGGTAAAATCCTCCTGAGTAACAAGCAAATATGTTGTTCTGGAGTGGGGGAGGGGCCGAGGGGTTGGGGTGGGTGGGGGTGGAGAATATTGTCCTAGAGGACATTAGGAAGCAGAATAAAATCTTTATGAAAGTCAAACAGGGCAAATATCAACACTATGTAGTTACATCAAGTGTTTTCAGTTTCCTGGGGCAGTTCAATGGCTGTTTTATTCCGACTGGGTGTTAGGTTATATGTATGCCCTGATTTTAGGGTCAGAAAAAATGGTGAAAGTATCTATGGTAGAAGCCCAAGGTGGACCCATGTGGCCCTGCTCAGTGTAAGCTGGGACATGTGAATTACAGAACCTCACAGATTTGGGGCAAGAGTGGATTCCTGGACTTCACTAGCAAAGGGACCAGTTGCCTCGGGCCAGGCTGCTTAGCAGGGCTTCCAGAGGTAGTGGCCATGTTTTTCACCTGATTGCAATCAGAAAAGTCCTACTCACAAATTCACAGTAAAATTCAAATTGTTCTCTCTTCATCAGACGGAAAATTTTTATATCATGCTAAAGACAAAGATTTGTCTTACTGTTCTTTTTCCTTACCAGTTTCTTCATTACATATATATTTCAAAACTAATTCCAGTCTGTAAGTCCCCTTTTGCTGTTTTTATTACGGAGATTGAAGTTGCAGGATTTTTGGTGCAATTTTCAAAGACATTGGCTTATGACCGTCCTGTGAAATAAATTTATATTGATTTTCTGGGCAACAGAGAGGAAGTTTAGCAAAGCTTGTCCACTAGGTGTCACTCTTAATCCAGCTAAACCTGGCTAGCGGTGTTTAGAAGTACATCCCTAAAATATTTATTTCCTTGGTTGTGTAAACATGAGTAACAGGACGTCCCCACCTGTGTGTTCTTAAGTAGTTCCCTGGTGATCTCTGTCATAAAGGCGGCCATACATCAGTTCTGTGAAGGACTAATTCCTATCACAGCGCCACTTTTGTTCTGAGACCTCTTCCATGGTGTAGGCGGCTGCCCGAGTCCGAACCTCCTCAATCTACCGATTGCTTTATAGGACGCAGGACCCAGCTCCTTCGGAGAGCACGCAGGACGCTCCTGTGATTAGAGCGAATGTTTCTAAAATGCTTCCTGAAATGCTCTGTCTCCTTGTTTCCGGCAGGTCCTCCATCAGCTCCACCCGTCCATCATCCACGCCGCCCAGCTAACGGAGAGAGCAAGACCAAGGACGACCTGCAGGGACCCGCAGCTGGGGAGAGGAGGGCGGGGCGGCGAAGGCGCTGCTCTGGGCAATGCAGGCAAAAACGCTGCCAGCGATTTTGAAATTCAGAATATGGAATTATACCAGTATCAAATACTATTCGTTTCTCTTTTGCACTGCCTTCAGGGATAAAAATGGATGTACAATTTAAAGTTTACAAGAAAGCAACAATCTCATTCAGACAGATTGTAGTTCTAGTTAAAAAATCTATTTTATTATTATTTAAATATTGTCTTTAAAATATAAGGAGTTCGTCTTTAGAGAAGAAATAGGGCAATATTAAGGGGTATATTGCACTTTCCAGTTTAGGGGGTTGTCTCAAATCCACTCTCTGGAGTTATCTTCAGCACAAGCTTGAGAGACGGGTGTATTTGCTCTCATGTTTCTGACTAGGCCTACAGCGGTAACGCCCCATGCTTGCCACGCTGGAATTTTAATCCAGATAATCTGACTCCAAAAGCTATATTATCCATTAAACCAGTTCTTAACTAGGGTATGCACTGGGATTTCCTGGTGAGCTCTTCAACATAGGTACTCCCAGACCCACACTGGATTTCCTCCGTCAGAATTTCCTGAGTGATATTGGGTTCATTCGATAAAAACATCACGAGTAAGTCAGGTTGTGATAAATGTTTTGGGAAAAAAGAACAAAGCACAGTGAGGTAGCAGAGAGTGATAGGAGGTGCTCTTTTAAAGGGTAAGTTGCAGAGGCGGATTAAGGTCGGTTGAGGCCTCGGGCGCAGAAGAAAATACTGGGACCCTTAAAAAAAAAAAGAGACAGGGAAAATAAAAATATTTATTTATACGTACAGAAAACTTTTTAAAACTGTAAATGAAACAAGTACATATCCACAAACTAATTTGCGGGACCCTTCAGAAGTCTGAGCCTAGGGTTCGCGCCCAGTGCGCCGGCGGTTAAACCCGCCTCTGGTCAGTTGGGGAAAACCAACCTCTGCTAGGAGGGGACATCCGAACTCAGACCCTAATGAAGTGGAGCAGTAACCTTTGCAGATGTAGGTTGGAAGGGTGCTTTAGCAGAGGGAAAAGGCCCTGAGGCAGGACTGTGCTTGGTGCAGAGAAACAGCACGAAGACCAGTGTGGCTGAAGTGGCATTGATGAGGAGAGAGTGCTAGGAGACAGGTCAGGAAGCAGCCTGGAGCCAGATGTTAGGCCTTCAGCTGGTGTTGCACATTTTTAAAAACAGGTTCAGGCACAAATTCTCACTTCTCTAATTTTTTTTTTTCCTTCTCTTTCTTTTGCCTTGCCCAAGTAATGAACAGGAAAAACAGCCCTGATGAGCTGCCACCATTGTAATCACCATGAAGCTGCAGTTCAGGGCTGTTAGAGACCAAGAAGACTGAAAATGGTTAGTGGTGAACGAGTAGCTGCTAATTTGATAATCACCGTGAATCCAAGTGAAACAGATTTGTTCGCCTCACTGTCTACAATTTACTTTTATTTGTGATTGAATTGTAATTTCCATTTAAAATCATTAAAAGGAAACAATACGTTCCTATCACGCTCACTTAACTACCATCCTGGAGTTTTTAGTCTTGCTTTAACATTAAATCTGGTCGTGCTGCCTTTCATTCCTACCATCAGGGCTCTCTCTTAAGTAGATGTTGTTCTTTTCCTTGTTATGTTTATAACATGGGACAAACTACACATGCCTGGAGAAATGATGATTGTGCTTTGTTTCTTAGAGAAGTACAGATTGGTTACATTTGAAATTTTCTCTCAAGAGAGTTAAATATCCCATAATTTTAGGGAAAAAATCTTTTATATAGATGTAATTTAAAAATGTATTCATTAGAGTAGGAGTAGGATACCATATCCATAAAGTTTAAACCCAGTACTGATGAACACAGTTTCAGTAGGAAGTATTAATGTTCATTTATTTTCATAAGCTCAGATTTATTATTTTAAATACCATATGGAAAAATAAAATGATATGCTATGATTGGTCACTTGCTTAAGCCAGCTGGAAAAGTTGGATGAGGGAGAGCTCCAGACAAGGAATGCAGATAATGTTGCCTGTCCCCACCGTCACAAGCCTGCACTCTGCGTGACTGAAACACCCAGGTGAGGAATGACTTCGGAAAACACGCATCCGGTCATGACCTTAGACTACCTCAGTAAAGTAGCAGGCTGTGAAACTAGATGGAAAATGTTATCCTCTATTTGTTAGGACAAAATCATTTGTTTACATATGCCTTTAATAATGTCTAGGATGATATCTCCACAATATTGCTGGTGGTATTCCTTTAGTGGAGGGTCATTTTATTTTTATTTTGTTGCTTATCTATACTTCTTAAGATGAACACATACTTGTATAATGAAAACTTGTGCAATAAAGTTCATATACTTTCATATTATAGAAAAACACCAAAAATGCTATATATATATATTTTTTTTTTAAATGACCTGTTTGTTGCATGATGTGAAGACCACATCCTGGTTTCCTCCCAGCCTCACTGATTGCTTTATATCTCACCAATGAATCATTGACTCCTACTTATTTTACTTCAACACAAAGTTTGCCTTCTACAATAGAAAACTGTAGCTTGATTACCGTCTAGATTTTCCAGTTTTTATAATAATTATTCCAACTCTCACTGCAGAAGAAGGGGTGATTTTTCTCTGTGTTAACCGTTTTTGGAATAAGGGCTCCCTCCGCGAGCTCTGGATTCTGCTGCTATTATCTTCCACACTATCTGCTATGTCTTTTCTTTCCACTAGAGGGAAACAGATGATAGGTCTTGTGGGCCATTAAGGTTAACTTCCCTGTTGACAGCTTTTTGGGAGACGAGGGAGAAATGGTCCAGGCATAGCTGGCTGGGTGTCACAGTGACTCTGTCATTCAGAAAGCCATGTGGTTTATTTGCATTAGCGCAAATTAACAACAGAATATTTCCCGCTCCTCTGAACTATGAGAGTGCAGAAAATTAACTCCTGGCCCAGTGTTAGGAAGTTCTGAAGATGCCAATGACTCAAATCTATACACTTAAGAATAGGACTTGCACCAAATAAGGGTTCTTTTATAAGGCTTGTGCACTATACACTATATATTCTTTAAAATGCTGCTTAACTAAATCTGAGGCAGGGACTCTATAAAGTTGAGATGTAAAACACAGATAATTTTTTTTGCCCTCAAGGCATATAAAATAGAAAAGTCAGATAATATGATACAAATTCTACATGCAAATAAGGGGATATAAATGAGGGATTATTAGTAAAGAAAATAATAGGGAAATAAATTTGACTTTGTCAGAATTTGAAGAAGGTAATGTCTGCAGATTAGAATTGAGACAGGGGTTGAAAACTGATATCTGCCTGGCACAGGCTGCAAAGTACTTTGTTTAATAGGTTACTATAAAATTTTTTAAATTTGAATTTATTTAGGTAGGGCATGCACTTCTTAGTTTGCTAGACTCCCCACCATTCCCTATCGTGTACCTAGCATTTCACACATTTCTCTTACCTTTCAGGCTCTTGAAGACATATACAGTGCAACCCCTGGCTTAGAGGAACTGGGAAAGGGAGACACAGGAGGGAGGAGGCAGAGTGGCATGACTACTGGGCCAGAGCTGGGAGCAGGAGAGTCACACTGGAGGGTGTATGGAGTGGGGCTACTATATATATACAAGGTTGGCTCAGACCAAGCAGCCATGTTGGAAAATAGATTACAAGGCATTGAGGTGTGATTTGAACAGTACTTTAGATCTGATCCTGCTCTGGAGAGCTCTGTAAGTGCTTGAGGATGAGAGAGACAGGAAGTCCTGGAATAAGATTCAGGGATCAACCTGGAAAAGTGCTGAGAGTCTAGTTCCTGTTTGCTATAATATCTGTTTTTGCTATGGGTTTTGATGACTAGAACTGCTCTTCTGAAGAGAAACAATGAAGTCTGGAGTCAAATATGACATGTAGAAATGCTGCCCCTTACCACCACCACTCCTGATCTCGCCACTTACCTGTGTGTCCCAGGAAAGTTGGGGGCTTGAGAGAATCAGCTTCCCATGTGTAGAACACGAGTCTCTCCTTGTATGATCTCGGTAGCACCAATGCACTGCCCTGGAGTCAGTGCTGTTCCTGCTCCTGGCATTGATGCAATGGCTCACTAGGGGCACAGTGACTTAATCACTGCACTTTGATTTTCTATAATAATTTAAAGGGGTTGCACAAGACAGCCTCAGAAGATTTATTCGGCATTAGTTTCTGGTGATTGGCACTCAGAAAAAAATGCCAAGACCGAGTTCTTAATAAATATACCCTGCCGTCAAGCAAGCACTTGTGAAGAGTCTGGGTCACATTACATTATGGGAGTAAATGGTGGGGGGAAGAGTGAAGGGGGGCAAAGTCTAATAAGATTAGACATGAGTTCCAATTCCAACTTCACATTTTTCTAACTGAGGGGCCATAGGAAAGCCATTGAACTTCTGTGAGCATCTGTTTCATTTGCAAAACAGTGACGCTGGGATGTGTGTGGCAGAGTTGGTTTTTTTTTTTTTTTTTTTTTTTGAAATGAAATGAGACAGTGTTTGTAAGTGTCTGGCACATCTTCATTCCTACTTCATCCACGTGCAAGTCACTCCTGGAACCCTGGAGTCCTGTCTGGGAGACGGACTCTTAGTGAGAAGGAGCCAAGTCTCAAGGACACAGCCTGAAGAGTTCCTCTGTGTGAGAGGAACCATGAAGAGATAATGCACTGATGTTTCCTGATTAACTCAATTAAACTCTGACCAGTTAACATGCTGTTAGCAGTTTTGATTGCCACAGCATTTTTTGTTCTGTTGCTCTGCTATCAGAAAAATCTAAGGAAGCATTGCGTTGAGGATCCAGAGGCTGCTTCCAGAGGAGGTGGGGGAGTGCTGACTGCCACTGTGGTGATTTGGCAGGTGCTGAAGAGGAGCCTCTGACCAAGAAACAGCTCTGCCTAACTGCCCTGAGGCCTGCAGGACCTCACCTTGTTGCTTTACATAAGTCATCTTCCCCCCCAAAGTCATTTGGCCACTTCCAGCAAAAAACCATGCTTTCCGAGACTTCCGGCCAAGATGGAGGCTTAGACGGACACGCTAGGTCTCCCTCTACAACTAGAGAGGAATACAACTACTTCAAAACAAAGGATAACTAGAAATTCCAGAAAATAAAACTACACGGAAGCCCAACATATGAAGTTATAAACCAGCGCTGCCATTTGGGCAGGTAAGAGTTAAAGAGGGCAGCGCTGTTTGCGGTCGCACCTGAGACAGCGGCGAAAAATCCCGGCGGCAGTCAAGCCCCTGGCAGTGCGCGACCCCAGCGCTGGGGAAAGCAGCCACCGCATCGCCTTGAACAGTGAGGCCCAGGGGGGCGGGAGGACGGATCCCAGTCTCCTAGCTGAATAACTGTGTGAATCCATCTTGGACCCCCGCCCCCAAAGAAAGCACCACAGGGCTGCGAAATAGGTCGCAGACAGGCGCCAGTCACTGATTTGTGACGCGTACGCAGGCACTGCCCCCTATAGCCAGCCCAAGAAAACAAAACGCATCTGTCAAAATGAGGCAGACAACTATAGAAATCCCGGTGACACAACTCACCAGGCAACAGATAGAGAACCTGACAGATGAACAGATAAGAAACCTGTCAGAGGCTCAGTTCTGGGCCATTGTTATCAGGTGGCTTACAGAATTCACAAAAGAGCAGGAAAAAGATAAGAAAGAAGCGAAAAACATTCATAACGAAAGGAACAAAACCACATACGAGACAGATGGTGAGGAAAAAAAATTCAGAGTTCATTTCAACAAACTGGAATATGGAGAAGGAACAAGCAGTCAACCAATGCAGCGAGAGGAAATGGGAAGCAACAATGAGAGGATCAGAAACCTCTGGGACAGCTATAAAAGGCCCAACATAAGAATCATTGGTTTGCCAGAGAGTGAGGAAGATGAACTAGAACTTGAAAAATTGAGTGAAAATATAATAAAGGAGAACTTCCCAGACTTGGGGAAGGGAATAGACTTGCAGGTCCAGGAAGCAAGGAGAGTTCCCAAGAGACTGGACCCAGGGAGAACCACACCAAGACACATTATAATCAAAATGTCAAAAATTAAAGATAAAGAGAGAATCTTAAAAGCAGCAAGAGAGAAGAAAAGAATTATGTACAAAGGGGTCCCAATTAGACTATCAGCTGACTTCTCAAGGGAAACCCTACAGGCAAGAAGGGACTGGCAAGAAATATTCAAAGTAATGAAAATCCAAAACCTACAACCACGAATACTCTATCCAGCGAAATTGTCATTCAGAATAGAAGGACAGAGAAAGTGTTTCCAGGACAAAATAAAACTGAAAGAGTTCATTAGATCCAAACCACTGTTATATGAGATGTTAAAGGGACTGGTTTAAAAAACAGAAGCTAGGGAGACGAAACAAAGGCAAACTAAACAGGCAACGAGAGTGGAAAAGGAACTGTGGGTACGGGAAGCATATTGGGGGGAGGTCAACAGGGAGGGGGAGTGGGGAGAGGGAGGGAGATGATATAGGAATTGGGGATCATGGTAGGAGGGAATGGAATAGACGGAGAGAGGTTGGGAGGAACTGTATGCACAACTAATGGACATAATCTAAAAGGGGGGGACAACTGGAGGGAGGGGGGCCACCGGGTGGAGGGGAGCAGAGGGAAGGGAAATTGGCACAAATGTAATATTTTAATCAATAAAACACATTAAATCTGAAAAAAAAAACCAAACCATGCTTTCCAACACTCCCGAGGGCTATGACACCTCCCCTCCCCCTTCACAGGGCTTTGTCTGTAGGGTAGGAAGAGTGTGGGGATGGGCTGGTTCTGGGCTATTGAAACAAGCCTCCAGCAGGTGCCTCTGTCATATCACAATTTCCTCTAGAAAACCTCAGTTAGAAATCTAAACCAATAATAAGGTAATCCATTCAGTAACTAACTAGAAAGGCCATATATCCAAAGATGAGATAAAAATCTGTTTTAGGTAGAACTTTGGATAGTTTGTAAGGCATGATGTCACTAAATGTGGTTTCCTAGTTTCATAACATAACAAAGACAATTTCTTTGACTGATTTTGTTTTCTCTTGAAACAAGGCCTAGAACTTCCAAAATTTTTGGTGAGCTCTTCAAAACTCAGCCACAGATTCCTAAGGACAGAAGCAGCGTAGTTGAGGCAAGTGGGAGTGAGTCTTGCGGTGGTGTGGGAAGGAGTGGAGGTGTGGGGTGGAGATTCAGAAGGGAAAGGAGCCACAGCACCTGGCTTTTAGGCAGAAATAAGAGAAAGAACACTGAGATTACAGAGGAGCACCTGCTCTGGGAGCTAGGGGCTGGGTGGGGGACTAGGGTGGGTCAAGCGAGAGAGCTAGGTGCTGAACTTAAGGAGGCACCCATTGTCAGGTTCATGTGAGCGCAGGGCTGGTGCCTGAGTGAGTGCCTCCTTAAATTTTGCATCATGGATGCTTGGTTTTTCTCATAAGAGTCCAGGCCCTGGACTAAGTTAGAAAGACACATTCTGGTTTCTCCAAGACAGTTTCAAATTTACTTATAATTTTGGTTACCCAGAGGTTCTAGTAAACATCTAAATGGCACAACTTTGGGGAAGAAAGTCTCAGATGATTATAGAGTTTATACTAAAGTAAAGAGAAAGCACAACCTAACAGATGTAAACATTGGTCATTTAAGGTTAAATTTTTTTTCCTCCAAATTATTGTCTATTTATATTTCAAGTACAGGCATAGGTTGTTTTATTGCACTTCATAGGTATGTTTTTTACAAACGGAAGGCAAGACTCACCAGCAAAAAGGTTATGACCTTTTGCTTTATTGTGATACTCACTTTATTGCAGTGGTCTGGAACCCTGGGACCAAACCTGCAATATCTCTTACTATATCCGTGTACGGCTGGAGAGCTGAGGTTTTCTTCCTCCTTCTTTTCCTCCTTTTGTCTTTTCCCTGTCAACTCTTCAACTTATTTCTCCCATTTTCCTTCTACTCTGTGTGACACCATTGAAGTGACGGCCCTTCTTTTTTTTTTTTTTTCTTCTTCCTTTGCTTCTGTTGCTTATAACAGATTCAGAAGGAATAAAAGAATCAAATATCTGTTTCACAGCCATTTTATAAACAATACAGGCCCCTTTCTTTTGACACCACTAGGCAATGAAAAGCACTGTAGGAGGACATTTGTGACAGTAGAGTGATGAATTCATGATGACTTAGGCAGTCTAGACTTAAAACAGGTCCACCGTGCTTCTCCTCTTTGAGCTGAGACCAAACCAGAATGAATGCCCATGGATGCCCTGCTGGATGCGTGAAACAAAGAGGTTTCCTATTTTGTGATGAAAGGAAAATAATTTGGGGGGGAGACCAAAAAAAAAAAAAGAAGCGACCCAAACCAGAAGTGTAGTTTGTATTTGTTTCAGCTAAGTTGCTTCAAGCCCTATCATATACTTCCATGGCTCTCAATTGCTGTTGAAATGTTTTTAAAGCCTTTCAGGTGTTGATAAACCTCTCCAGAAGTTTATTTCAAGATTAAGGAGTTACTAAGGCAGCTTTTCCAACCTTAGATCCTATTCAACATTCTTTACTTTTAAATAACTTGCCCTTTTTGAACTAAGTTCCTTTTTTCAAATTCCATTTTGAAGCAGTCACGTTTCATGCGAAATGGATTTCAGAAATTTACTTTAAAATCTGATAAGGATTCAAATACTCCAGTCTACCACAACAGGAGGAAGGATTAACGTGGATTATGCCACTCTCTTTTGTTTAAAACTTTTCATGATGACGCATATGCAGTGTATTGCATAAAGACAAGAAAAAAGTCTCACATGCCAGAGCTGGGAGGCTGGTGTGTGTGGTTTGCTTAATGCACACAGAACAATGCCAGGACTCCCTTCATATCACAGCAATTGTACATTTGTGTATTTATTACAGTAATTTTCTAGCAAATCACTTAGAAATGTTTGGGGACAGGAGCTCCCCCTCCACACCCCCATTTGCAAAATGTGCCATCTGGGAAAGCAGTGACCCTGATGCTGAGTTAATATTTAAAAGGTTTATTTTTGCTCATTGGGTCCCAGGCTGCTGGCTGAATTGAAGTGGATTGGTCATATCCTGCTGTGCTGAAATTTAGGACTTTTCCCCTAACTTGCTGATCATTCCAAAGCAAACAAACAAACAAAAACATGGAATATTTGTGTTCTTCAGTTCCCCTTGTTTTCATCTGCTTTCTCCTGGGCCTGATTGCTTCTTGCTAGGTTCTCTCTAGTCCTTACTTTATGCCAGCTGCTGTTCCAAGCTCTTGATGGATGCTTGTTCTCTGAGTCTGTGTTGTCGATCCTTTTTTTAAGGATGAGGAAATCAGGGCCAGCAAGGATAAGTAATTTGCCTGTGGTGACATAACTAGTCAGGGGCAGAACCAGGATTTGAACCCAGGCAATGTGGCTTCTGTCCCTTTTGAGTTGATCTCTTTTCCTGGAACCTGTGCAGTTGTCTGAAGTTCCATTTTAAACGGCCTTGACCATTGACTCTCTGACAGTGGATATCCCAATCCTCCATTGTGCCATTCTGTCAGATTTCCTCTGGGCACTGTCATTTGGTGCCTCACCAGACCTCCTTGAGTACCAGCTCTAATTTTAATCAAGTCCCTTAGCCCTGGTTCCGTCCAATTTCAAATTTCCACTGTTTTCTACTGATCCACAGCTGAGATACCAGCATCCCTTCCTGGTAGACCCCATTCGGCTTGTGAGGACAGAGATGGGAAATTGCTATTGAGGGCTATGTGATTTCTGTTCTTTTTAAACATTTTTATTTTATTTTATTTTTTTACCTACCAGTGTGCAAAGCCTCAAAAGTTTGATAATGTGCTGCTTCAGCTGGAGTGTGGGGAAACAGAGAGACTCCTTTGTTGGTGGGAAGATATATTTGTGTAGCCTCTTTAGAGGGCAATTTGGTAACCTCTGTCACATGCACTCAAAATACAGCTAGACTCTGACAACTTTTTAGTATCTCTACTACTGCCATTCAGGTCTGAGCCACCACATTGCTCACCTCCTCTATGGTCTCCCCACTCCACGCTTGTCCCCCCAAATCTATTCTCAACACACATTCAAAGTATTTTAAAATGAAAGACAGATCATGTCACATGTCTTTCTCAGATCCTTCCATTGGCTTCTCCTTTCATTAACAGCAAAAGCCAAAATTCCCCTCATGGGCTACAGGGGCCTACATAACTTGGCCTGAGCACTCTTTGATTTTATCTCTTATTATGTCTTCTTGCTGCCTCTGCTCCAGCCATACTGGCCTACTTGCTTTTCTTTGAATGTCTCAGTGATCTTTCAATTCCAGAGCCTTTGTCTGAGATACTTCCTCTGCCTGGAATAGTTTTCCCTGGATATCTGCAGGGTCAAATCCCGTACCTCCTTTAGGTCTTACGTGGGGCTTTCACTGACCACTCGATTTAAAATTGCAACCTCTCAATCCCATTCCCTTTTATTCTTCTCTACTTATTTCTGTAACTATTATTATCTTCTAACATACTATGACTGACCTATTTATTGTGGTTTTATCTCTTTCTTTCCATGAGAATGGAAGCTCATCAAGGGTAGAAGTATATATATTTTTGTTTTATTTATTGACAGTGCCTGGCAAGTTGTCAAATATGTACTTATAAGTATATTTCTAAAATATTTATTAAATATTTTTGAATTTATTGAATGGAATTCAATTCAGTAACTACATTCTAGGAATTTATTTTATGACACATTTATACATGTGCACAAAGCAACATAAAATGGTAGTCACTGAGCACTGTTTATTATAGCAAAAGTCTGAGCAGTTATCCTAAAAGATTAAGCATTACCTGAAAGTGCTACTTAAGGGATTGGCCAAAGAATCAAACCAGATAGGAATAAAAGTTGATTTGTGTTCCAGTACCTTCTAGAAAATGGGGGCTAATGTTGAAAACCACATCAGTTACAGTCAGGACTTAACTTTCTTTGTACCTCTGAGTAAAAACTTGAAATATATACATGTATAGAGTTACTGCCTTTTCCATTACTCCCAAATGGGTAAATAAGTTTCAAAGTTGAGAACAGAGGTGTTCTGTTCCTATGTGCTCAAGAGAAGTAGCAACACTTAAGATCAGGCACTTCCCCTGGGCTTACCAAGAAGTGCTCGACTGCTGCTGTCCCTTCACCCATCCCTTCTTCCACTATATGCTTATGTAAAGACTATGGAATAAGTCCAGTGATTAAGGTTCAGTCTCCTAACATGTAGTGAAGGGTTCCAGAAGACTCACTCTTAGGAATGGGGCTCCTGTAAGAAGGGGGACAGACTGGCATTTCCTTTCCTGGCTGAACGCAATTCTACCTGGATGCTCACTGTGCTATTATTACTGGAGTAGCGTTTACTTCTTGGGAAGCTTAATTGGTGTTCCAGGGGTTTGGAGGTAATCTGAACTAGAGGCTACTTATCTCAGGGTTTCTGCAAGTTGGAGGCCTGCAGGGGTTGTCTACTGCTGAGAAGTGAGAAGGGATCGGGGGAAGCTTGCATGGGAAGAAGAAGGGGCAGTGCTATCTGCTGCTCCCTGTATCCTTTGAAAAAATGGAACATAAATTTACAGGGTACTGGATCTGTCTTCATGTAAAAGAAAATGAGGGAGAGAGTTGGGAGTATAGGCCATGAGGTTGTCTAGGCAGCCTCTGGTCCAAGTGATTATATAAACTTTAGGGACTGTATTAGTTTACTAGGGCTCCCATAACAAAATACTACAAACTAGCGGGCTTAAACAACAGAAATTTATGTTCTCATAGCTGTGAAGTTCAGAAACCAAGATCAAGGTTGTTCATAAGTTTGGTTTTGTGTGAGGCCTCTATCCTTGGCTTGCAGATGGCTGCTTTCTCCTTGTGTTCTCACATGGCCTTTCCTCTGTGTATGCGCAACACTGCTATCTCTTTGTGTCTTTAAATTTCCTCTTTTTCAAGGGACACTAGTCACATTGAATTAGGGCCCATGTTAACTGCTTTATTTTAATTTAATCATCTCTTTGAAGACCTCTATCTCCAAATACAGTCACATTCTGAGGTACTGATGTTTTGGACTTCAACATATGAATTTTAGGGGAACACATTTTAGCCCATAACAGGGACCTGGTTGTTTAGTGGAGCTGAAGGGAGACACAGCTGCCACCTTCTGAGGTGGTTCTCAACAGTGGAGGAAGGCATGGCGGAGCTAAAAACCACCCTACACACGAGGAGACTGCCCTAGCAACACATGCTTCTAGCAGCAGGTGGAACTAGACTGAGCCAGAGCAAGACTGGGGAGCCTCCGAAACACCCATAGGTTGTCAGTAATGTAAGAGGTTCTCTACTTCTCCTATTCCTGCTTTTCTCCACTCTTAATCCAAAATGTCTGGTCCAGAAAAGGAGCCAGATTCTTTCCTTCTTACTTCACCCAGTGAGCCTCTTCTCATCTCCAAGTCCCCTGAGGCAATGCTAGGTCTACACTGGGGAGAAGAGAGAGATGAAGTTTAAATTAGATATAAGGAGGGATTTTAAACAAATTAAAATGAAATTTAACTGAAGTGGCAAGAAAGTTACAGAATCTGTGTAAGAAGTCGCCAGGAGGAAAAGGAGATTCTTCAGAACTCCATTGAATTGCAGTGCTTGAATAAAAGTAAAGGTATCTCAATTTAAACCCCACTGAGTTGATATATTTCTCAACACACTGGATATCTATCTCTATGCTAAGAAAGGAGCATGTCTTGGAAAACACAGTAAACTGTTTTCAGTAGTTCTTTCTGGGGAAGGAGAGTTTGAGATGTGGATTGGTGTGGGAAGAAAATGTACTTTTCACTCTGTACTATTTTAAATTAAAAAGAAGTCGTGTGTATATGTTACTTAAAAACTCAAACAATTTAAAACCGAAGTAATTAGAACCATGCGATACTAACAGAGCACAAGACTGAGTTAAGAAATAGCCTCAAAAGATACATGCCAATTCCATATATTTTAAAAGAATCTCTTACTGGTGGGAAAAAGTAATCGTTACAGGATAAACCAGGAAACTTGTAATGGAAAGAAGGTGAACTTCGCTGGGCATGAGGAGAACCTACTTCATGCATCTGGAGGAAGATCTGTAGAAGATGGAGGAGGAAACACTTGGACCGGAGCTTCAATGTTAGAAACCAGTATGAACCGCTGATGCTGTTGCTTGAAGGAGAATAAAAGTCGTGACAGATGTCTGCCAAGTTTTTGGCAAGGAATGGGGTTCCATTTGGTATGATGCATTTCAAGGTCAAGCTCTTTTGTGTCATGTAGATGTGGCATGTTTTTGGCTCAGTGCTGAACCCTGGGGTTTGGGATTTACATAATTGTGCAAGGCATTAAGTCAAGAGGCAACACACAAAGATTTGGCCAGTGACATTTGATACAATTCCTCGCACATATGTTCAAACAACAGAAATCACCACCACAATACCAGAAAAGGATTCTGTTAAAATAGGAAGAAAAGAGAGTCGCATCATTTAGGTTCACACATGTGTGAGGTCTACACACATATCATTCATTTGCCCATAACTAATGAATTCTGTTCTTGGGTGTGTGGAGTAAGTAAAAATTGTGGAATCATACACATTCTGTACAGGAAGAGGCCAGAGGGTGGGATGATAACCCTGTGATGTTCCTGGACCTGAACTAGGCCTGGACAGAGGAGGTCTGATGAAATGAGGTACAAAACTGAATGTAGGACTGCATGCAGTAAGTGTGGCCAGACCACACAAATGCCCACCACAGTTGTTTCCCTGACACTTAAAGAGATGAAAAGGGAAAAAACTATAAAATAGTAACATAAATAGTCGAAAATGCAGGTCTTTACCTTGTTTTAGAAGGAGTCTTTGCTGTTAAAGAGCACATTCCAAGTAGTGTGCTCTTGGCTTTATTTGATGCTTGTTACTTATTCAAGCCACTGGATCTGATGGGGGTAACCCAGTTATGCTCCATAGGAAGTGTCTTCCCAAGGAAGGACTTATATGCCAACCACTCTTGGCTCATATGCATTTTATTTCCACTGGGTTTTCAAATGGCAGCTTTCTAGTAACAGATAAGAAAATGTATATCACGTGTGACAGAAGCCCTTACTCAGAAAACCTGGAGCAAAATAAAGATTCAGGTGGAGAGGAATGGCTAAAATTTTGGTATCTTGAATACATATTGCAGTTAATGTGAATAAGCTATTGTAGGTATCAATGTAATAAAGAGAGCAGTGTTAAATAAAAAATAAGTTGGAGAAGGATTCATAGGATAGGCTAGTATTTAGGTAAATCTTTTAAAACACCCTACACTATTATATATTACTTTGGGACAAATGCTCATTGTAGTGAACGTATAAACATACAGAGAGAAACAATAGATACCATATTCGGAACAGGGGAATAAAGTAGGGTGAAGGATTTGGGAACCTTATTAAAGGAGTTTCAAATATATCTATTAATATTCTTTCACTTAAATCCGGTGAGTATGAGATAGAGGAGAGAGAGGACAGAACAGCCCCTGTTGAAAGCATCGCTGTAGGAGCACAGTGGCCTCTCCTTTTTTTGGTTGGCAGCGTCTTTGCATTTCTGAGCCAGAGCAGACAGTAGGGAGGGGCAAAACATCTTTCCACCTTCTTTTCAGTCATCGGGTTTTTTGCAACGCAGTGCCAACACATTCATGGGTCATCAATTATATTTCACAATCAAATTCCAAGGGCTTTTCAAATAGTGGCCACTTCTCCCAGATTTTGACAGTTAATTGTCAGTTCTAGTTTTCACTGCTGTAAGTTTTCATCTTTTTTTGTTGTTGTTGTTGTCTTTGTTGTGGGGGTGAGGGGAATCTTATTAAACATCTTTAATCATCAAATAGGCTGTATTGTTGTAATAAACAAACACCCAAATTGCAGTGGCTTAATCCAGTGAAGGTTTTCTCCCAGCTCCTGCAGTGTTCACTGCATGTATTTCTGGTCAGTAGGCTTTCCTGAATGGTTCTCCTCTAAGCAGAGTGCACATGCACCCAGGCTTCTTACATTGTACAACTCTGCCACCTTCTTAGCCATAGGGTGGAGAAGAAAGATGGTGGCAGATTGTGAAAGATGTTTAATGGTCAGTTCTGAAAGTGGTGTAGTTTATTCCTGGCCAATTCCATCAGCCAGAATTCAGTCACAGAGTTCCACCTGGATGTAAGGTGGTCCAGGGAATGTAGCGTTTCTCTGTGCCTGAGAGGGCAATAAAATAGTTTGGTGAACTCATAGCATTGTCCAGCCACCACATTTTATTGAAACTCTAAGACCCAGAGACAGAATTTAAAAACATCATATTTTGTTTTTAAAATTTTGCTTTTAATTATTTACCTAGTTATTGTTAATCATGTGATAACTTCCTGCAATTCCACCACCAAAAAGATTAAGAATTTGACAGTATCTTACAACTAACTATATAGTCTTCACTTTCTATATCACCTGACTCTCTACACAAGATAACCATCATCTTGAAACTGCATTGATCATTTATTGTTTTCCTTTTGTTAAAAAATTAACCTTTTATTTTGAGATAATTCTAGGTTCACATTTAGTTGGAAGAAATACAGAAAGTTCTTGTGTGCCCTTTATCCAGATTTCTACAGTGGCAACATCTTGAAAACTATATTGCAGTATCATAAGCAGGATATCAACTTTAACGTAGTCAAGATACAGAACATTTCCAGCATCACAAGGATCAGTTATGTTGCCCTTTTCTAGTCACACCAACTTTCCTCTGGCTTTCCACCCCTCATTAGCCTCTGGCAACCACGAGATTGTTCCCTACTTTAAAAAATTTTGTAATTTCAGGAATGTTATATAAATGGAACCACTTCTCTTTGAAAACATTTTTTTCCCAGTTAACATAATCCTTTGGAGATTTATCCAGGTAGTTGCATGGACCATAGTCCACTTCTTTTTATTGTTCAATAGTATTCCATGGTAAGATGTACTATAGTTTGTTTAACTATTCACTCATTGAGTGACATCTGGATTGTTTTCAGTTTTGAACTATAACAAATGAAGCTACTATAAATATTCATGTATTGTTTTATTTTTGGTGGACATACATCTTCATTTCTCTGAGATAAATATCCAGGAGTGCAATTGGTGAAGTGCATGTTTTAGCTATTCCAGTTGCCTTGTCTTTCCATAATTTTAGAATAATCCTGTATATTTCTACAAAAAAATCTTGCTAGGATTTTGACAGAAATAGTGTTAAATCTCTATATCAGTTTGGAGGAGCACTGACAGCTTTATTATGTTGTCTTCCAATACATGAACATGGTGTGGCTCTTCTTTTATTTAGATATTTTGATTTATTTTGTTACTGTTTTGTAGTTTTTAGCATACATGTTATGTTATATTCACACTTAATTATTTTATTTTTTTGTGGAATTTTAGTGATATAGCTTAAATTTCAGTGTCCACATGTATTCATACCTAGTATATAAATATGATAGATATTTCTATGTTTACCTTGTATTCTGCATCCTTACTGAATTTAGTTATTAGTTCTATGAAGTTTCTTGGAAATTCCTTTGAAAATTTCTATGTAGACAGTCATGTTCTCTGTAACAGGGACACTTTTATATCTTCCTTTCTGATCTGTATTCTTAATTTCATGTTCTTGCATTATTACGCTGACTAGGCCTTCCAGTACTGTGTGGAATAAAAGTGGTGAGAGTGAATACCCTTGCCTGTTCCTGATCTTAAGAGGACAGCATTAATCCTTCGCCCATAATTATATTAGCTGTTGAGTTTTGTTTTTGTTTTTGTTTCTGTAGTTGCTCTTCATCAGGTTGAAGACATTCCTCCCTATTCCTATTTTTCTGAGATTTTTGTAATGAATAAGTTTTGAATTTTGTTAAATGCCCCCACCCCCTTTTTTCATCTATTGATATAGTCCTGGGATTTTTTTTTCTGGGAGTTTGTTAAGCCCCTCTTGGTTATAATATATAATTCTTTTTATACACTGTTGAGTTCCATTTGTTAATATCTTGTTGGGGATTTTTGCATCTATATTCATGAGGAATATTAGCCTATGGATTTCTTTTTTTTTTTTGGCACTGTCTTTGGTTTTGTTGTCAGGGTAATACTGGCTTCATAAATGACATGGGTTGTATTCTCTCCTATGCCTTCTTGTTGAAAGAGATTTTGTAGAATTAGTATATAAAGTTTTGTTAGTTTTTTCAGTCAATTTCTGGTGTTGTTTAGATTGGATAATTTCTATTTTATTCTATTTTAGTCTGTTCATTCTGCTGTTGATCTCATCTATTGAGGTTCTTATTTAGTTAAAAGTTTTTTCTTGCATTCTAAAATTTCCACTTGTTCTTTTTATCTTCTGTTTCTTTGTTGATACTTTTTTTGGATGAGACTTTCTAATTTTCCATTTGTTTCAAGTGTGCTCATAATTGCTCATTAAAGCATTTTTTCCCCATGGCTGCTTTGCAGTCTTTATCAGATGATACTAGCATTTTCATCTGTGTTTTTTTCAACTATTATCTCTTTCATTCAGTTTCAGATCTTGGTTTTCGGTTTGATGAGTAATTTTCATATGAAACCTGGACATTTTGGGCATTATGAAATGGGGTTCTAGATCTTATTTAGGCCTACTTTTATTTGTCCTCTTCTGACACCTCTCTAGACGTGTAAGGTAAGATGCTGCCTCACTATTGCCAGGTAGGTAGGAGTAGAAGTCCACGTTTCCCCTACCTTGATTTTGTTGACACCAAAAGGTGGGGCTCCTGTCTACTGCTGGATAGGATTGGAGTTCTGTCTACTCACCCAAACTCCCCTGACAGAGAGGGTCATGCACTCCTCATTATTTCTCCTCCTCTGGCCTCCACTGACACCATGGTGTCAGTGAGCCTTGCTACTCCTTGGTGGTGGTATAGTACTGAATCTCCCCAAGGCTTCGTCTCACACCACCACAGTGGAGAGAGGAAGGAGCATCCTGTTACAAGCAGGTTTGAGGGGAAATCCAGGTTTCCCATGTTGTCTTCACTGAACCCGTTGGGGGTCCTCATTATTGCACAGTGGAGATGAAAGTCCTAACTTTCTACTCCCCTTTGACACCACCCCGGTGGGTGGTTTGGAGTTCCTTGTTACAGTCTGACATGGTCAGAGAGAGAATGAAAGTCAAGATATCCCCCTCAGTCTTTGCTGGCATGGGTTGGGCCACAGTTTTTCTGTGCTGTTTTGCTGGAATAGAGCAGTTATTTTCTATCGATTTTCTGTCTTGCTAGGCTGTCCTTTTCCTGGTTCTTTGTCTAGGAAAAATAGGCTCTGTTGGGGCTTTTGTTTTTCTCTGTATCTCTTGGTGTTTCTATGCTTCTTCAGCTTTAAGAGTGGTATGTATAAGACAAAAACAAACAAACAAACAAACAAACAAACCCAGGGAACTCATCAGCATATCTGACCTTGGGTCTGTCCCAACATCCCTTGATGGTCTGCTTTTTGCTCTCCACCTTTCAATAAAAAGGGGGGCCGGGAAGAATATCCCTACTCTGTTTTCAACCTGAATCTTTATATAGCAAACCTGAGGCTTTACACACTTGGAATATATTTACCTGGTTTTTTGGATTTGACTAATATTTGGGTTGGATAAAAAATTCTAAATCAAAAATTTTTTGGAAATTCTAATTCCATAGTCTTCTTGCAGTCAGTGTTGATTTTGGACAAATTGATTTTATTCCTTTGATGTGATATGCTTTTTCTTTTTGTTAGATGTTAGAATTTACTCTTTAACTTTCTTATTCTTAAATTTTAGTGCAATTTGGTATGGATTTTTCCTTGTTTCTCCTGTTTGACATTTAATAGATTCTTTCAGTCTTAGGACTGCTATCTTTTTAAAAATTTGGGATATTTATCTATATTATTTCTTCAAATATTTACACCTCTTTAAAATTTCTGTTTCCGTGATTTGGATTTTAGCACTTATGTTTCTGTCCCTTATTCCTATTGACTTTTCTTCTATATCTCTCATTTCTTTGCCCTTTTCTTCTTTCCTCAGCAGTGTAGTTTTTAAAATGTTTCTTATCTTTGTGTGTTTTTTTAAAAAGTTCAACTATTATAGTCTTATCTTTAAAATATTACTTGACACTCTTTAATGTTTTTTTTCTTTTATCATGTTGATACATTCTTCCCTTTTAAAAATATTTCATTAACCTGATTGAAAATTATTGGTTTAAATCTTTTTGTTTCTGATGGAATCTGAGATCCAGATAGTTGTACTTCTTAAATATCCTTTCCTTTTGGTTTGTGGGCTTGTTTTTCTCTGGGGGCATTTTTGAATCTGTCAAGCAATGCATATAGGGGAAGGACAGATCACTCTGTCACCACAATCTACTCAGGGGGTGAGAGTGGGGTGTATGTATAAGCTCTAATGTGCAGAGCGCCAGGCAGTGAGTCAATCACTTTTCATCAAACACACACACACACACACACACACACACACACACACACACACACACACACACACACAAGGGAGGGTTTGTTCTTTGCCCCTCAGGAAAAGAGCAGCTTTAGGTGGTGATCTTCTTTAAGCATAGCAATTTCCCAAAGTCATTACCTCAGGTTCAACACCATCTCACAGTGGCTTCTGCCATTGATTTTCAGATCACTTGGACCAAATCTGAGTTGCTATAGGTGTGGATGGGTGTACTCTTTGTTTCAAAGTATCTTTTATATTTTATCCTCTCTGTACTCTACTGGGCTGCCTCTTGTGCAGGGCGAAGCCATTCCCGCCCTCTTACATCAATTCAGAACAGCTCTCTGTCTTCATCTCAGGGATTTCTGGTACCTTTCTTGGTGTCTTTGGTTGATCTTCAGGATAAGAGACAATAGCAATGCCTGGTCACCTTCCTTGTAGGATCTGGAAGTGGCTCCACCTACCCTTTGCTAATGTTTTGGGGGAATTGAAATTTTTTGCATCACAAAGTAAATATAGTTTTGTCTCATGGTTTTAATTTTTACAAGTATAAATATAAATTGAATGTAGAATACAAAATGCTACACCCAAGCTCTTTGTATATGCTTCATTTCTAATCTTTAGCCACATACAATCTTAACTTTTTATACTGTAAGTTTTTTTTCACCTTATATTATTCTGAGTGTACTTCTTTTGGATTGTTCTTTTTGTTTATTTTTACTGTTCTGTAGTGTTTATTTTTAATATATTGCATAGCATTAAAAAATTATATATGAAAACTTACCAAAGTTCTTACATTATTGTTACTTTTCACTACTACAAATGAGTAGAATATCTTTATAAACATATATGAGTACATATGCACTTGATTTATTTGTTCACATTTATTTTAAGAATAAGATTACAAAGTCCATGGATGTAAAAACTTTATGGCTGTTAATAAGTATTGCTAAATTGCCTTTCAAGGAATAATGCTGTTTTTTATACACTTATTCTGAAGAATATTTAATTGCATATGCTCAAAGTTGTTGTATATCACTTAAGACAAATCTTCTTCTGTCTTTTTACACTACTCTGATTACATTTTTTTAAAGGATACATTAAATTAAAATGGTGATGGACCTCTTAAAAAAAATAAAAAGCCCACTATTACTTCCAAATAGCCCTGTAAAATTCTCTTAATTCTAATTCTAATTTAAGTAATTAGGAATATAAATATAAATTAAGACAATGGGTGACATTTACTCCCTCAGATTCTAGCAATATAGCAATATAGAGAGCATGTATTACTTATATCATTTGAGGTCTTAGATGTCCCAGAAATGTACCAAATGTTTTTGAGATTAGTGTTACTACTGTAAGTTGTCTGAAAGTCTGACTTCCCCTTCTGTTTGGAGCCATGTAAGTCCTGGGGTTTTCTACAATGCAAGAAAGGATTAGGAATGGAAAAAGGACAGCTATTAGACTTCTTGCCAACTGTAATGCCTGGTTTTAATTTGATATCAAACCTAGATTTAATTTCATATCAAAAAAATTCAAAACTGCAACATGTCTCACATATTGAAAGCCTGCTATTACTTGCTACTATCTTTAAACAAATACTCTAAATATATTGTTTACATATTTATTGTGCAGTATAACTTACAAGATTCCTGAAATAATTATGGTTAATATGTGCTATGCACTGTTTTAGATATTATGTTTAATCCTTGCATTAATTTTTGCTACATAACAATTACAAAATCTTGGGGAATTACAATAATAAAAGTTTATTTCCTTCTTCACAGGTCTGTGAGTTGTCTGTGGCTCACTTGGGCTCCAGGCAACTGGCCTTGACTCCAGGCCGTGAACTGGGTTCCCATCAGCTTCACCAGTGCTAGCAGCTACCTGGGGCATGACCTTCCATTGCAGAACAGAAATGTAAGGGGGAAGGCCAAGCCACACAAACATATTTAAATCTTCTGCTTATGTCACATTTGCTAAATTTTCATCATCCCATGCAAATTTCATGGTTAAGCCCAACTGCAGTAGGCTGAAATATATACTCTGTTCATCATGGGCACCACTGAGGATTCATGTGGGAAAAAGTGTAGATGTGTAACTATATTAAGGAGTGAGTGAAGAACTGAGAACAGCCCTGACTGGTGTGGCTCAGTGGGTTAGGCAATGCCCTACAAACCAAAAGGCCACTGGTTCATTCTCAGTCAGGGTACATGCCTAAGTTGCAGGCCATGTCCCCGGCTGGTTGCATGCAAGAGGAAACTGATTAATGTTTCTCTCTCTTCCTCCCTTCCTTTCCCTCTCTCTAAAAATAAATACATAAATAAAAATTTTTAAGAAAAGAATAGAGAACAATAATTCTATGTATTGTAATTCTCAAAACAATTGTGCAGACCGTCTATTGTTAACTCATTACCTTCCCCATTCCCATCCCCTATATTATACGAAAGGTGCTGATTGCACTGCGTTTTAGGGGAGAAGCCTAGTATACTAGTCAGCTAGAGTGGCCATAACAAAGTACCATAGACTGGATGACTTAAATAAGAGACACTTATTTTTCACAGTTCTGGAGACTGGAAGCCTGAGCGTAGAGTGGCAGCTGGGTCAGGTTCTGGTGAGACCTCCCTTCCTGGCTTGCTGCCTTCTTGCTGTGTGTTCTTGTGGCCAACAGAGAAAGGGGAAAACTCTGTGTGGTCTTTCAGGGGCATCGGTACCATTATATGGCCAACCCTGGTGAAGTTATTTAATCCTAATTTCTCCCAAAGGCATCTGCTCCAAATACCATCACCTTGCTTGTTAAAACTTAGACATATGAAGTTGATGGGGGGTGGAGGTGGGGCTAAATTCCGTCTGTTCTTTTCTAGGAACAATATTTCCTAAAATTCCTAGCTAACAGAGTTCTGGGGCAGGTTCTGTTAGTGAGAAACACTTAATTTGAGATAGCAAATGTGGAACATTATGAGAAGGCATTATTCTCTGCAAGGTGGGCCAATGAAGGGCAAATGACAGTCATGAGGTTTACTTTGAGTTCAGCTTTGGTGTTGCCTTCAGCTAAGATCTTCAGCAAAGATTTTCCTAGGTTTTCCTAAACCTTCTGACTTCTGGTTTTCCCTGACCTTTGCTCCCCCAGACGGTCCCGATTTTGTAAGCACTTGTCATATTATTTAATTTATGATGCCATTGATTGTATCACTAAGAAAAAAAATTCTAATTAGATTAAAAACTTTTAGCCCTAATATTGGTATTCTATATATTTTTAAAATTAACATTCCCCAACTTATTTATTGTATTTTTATTGTATTTTTTATTATCATTTATCCTCCCTATACCCTCTTCCACTTCTACTCACTCCCTTCCTCCCCACAATCACCTCTCTGTTGTCCACATCCATTATAATTTGATCTCTTTTTTTCTTTTTGCTCAATCCCTCCACCAACATCCCCAAACCGCCCAGAGCTGTCAGCCTGTTCTTTTCTATGAGTCTAATTTGCTTGTTAATTCAGTTTGTTCATTAGATTCCACATATGAGTGAAATCACATGGCAACTATCCTTCTCTTACTGGCCCATATCACTGAGCATAATGTTCTCCAGGTCCATCCATGCCTCTGCAAATGGTAAAATTTTGCTCTTTTTTATGGCCAAGTAGTATTCCATTGCATAAGTGTTCCACGGTTTTTTATTTTTATTTTATTTTTTATTTTATTTTCATCCATTTCTCTACTGATGGACACCTGGGCTGCTTCAAAATACTGGTTATTATAAATAATGCTGCAATGAACATAGGGGTGCATATATTCTTTCAAATTAGTGTTTTGAATTTCTTCAGATAAATTTCTGGAAGTGGAATCTCTGGGTCACAAGGCAGTTTCATTCCTAATTTTCTGAGGCAATGCCATAGTGCTTTCCACAGTGGCTTCATTTTTATTCCATACTTAAAAAAAAGACTATTTAGACTTACGTAAGCAGGCTTGGAAAAAGCATACATCACAATCATACATATATAAAAATGAAAATATGCATCCAATAAATTTGACTGCTATTTCTGAAATAACTTCACATTCAGAATTTTGCTCCTGTGAGTCATTTTTCCAGTCAGAGGCCTCAAAGTATGTCTTTTTTCAATCATCAAGATCCTAGGAGTCCTTATCAATATTGTATCCCCAATTCAAATTCACTGCTCCAGACCTGGCTCCCTCATGGGGCCTTTCCCAAATGTTCCAGTTCACGTGTGTTCCCACTTTCTCAGCTGCTCCCAGAGTTTTAGTTGCCAACCTTGGTAAATTGCTCCTTATGTAGGGTTACTCCTGAACCTATGTCTATACTCTTGAAAATCAGCCAGGACTGCTTGGACTTTTTAAAAATTCCAAAGACCTCCTAACCCCTGTCTGGCATAGTCCTGGCATCAGGAGCATTGTAACAGTGGACAGCTGTAATAGTGGGAATTCTAACCCACCCCACCATTGTTCTGACATTGTTTCCATAAGTACTGACTCTGACTAATATGTAGCTTGTAGATGAACAGCATGTTTGTATAAGAGTCCTAGGGACTAATTTCAAAAGATACAGACTCTGACCTTCAGGCATCCCAGCTCCAGGAGATTTGCTGACCTTCAACCATGGATCCAGGATGATGTGAAGCCAGGATGATGTGAAGCCAGGATGATGTGAAGCCAGGATGATGTGAAGCCAGGATGACTAAACCAGGATGATGCACACAGGACCATCACTCACCTTATTAGACTGGACTGTGCTCATCTGCACATAGAGAACTTTTCAATCCCCTCCCTTGATTTCTTTGATCTGTTCCCCTCTCCCTCCTTACAAAAACCTCTGCCTCCACTGAGAGGTGGAGATGGGCTTTGAGACATGAGTCTGCCATCTTCCAGGTGGCTGGCATCTGAATAAACCACTCTTCTTTATATTAGCGCCTGCCTCTGGAGTGTTGGCTTTTGTAGCAGCGGGCAGCCAGACCTGCTTTCAGTTACAGCATTAGTGTTGGATCATTTCTTAAAAGTTTTCAATCATTATCTTTTGTCTTTTCTTCCAAGCTGATAACAACTATTTTGCAAGTTTTACTGGTGTTGTCTTGTTTTTATGTTAACTCATAAACTGTTCTCAAATACTCCTTAAATGATTTATGGATTTAAAGTATGAGGATTTGCAATGGTTCAGTCTGTCACCAGGAATGAACGTGAGATTCTGTACTTTTCCATGTGCTAATTCTTTACCAGTTTAAATACATATTCCTGCAATGCATCAAGAACTGTTGAGTTGTGTAGGGTTCCTGGATGTCTATTATGAAGACCTTCAGCTAGCTGTAAGCAATCCATCTATGTTTACAAACATTTACCATAATATGTTGGGGAAAGATCTCTTGTCATCATATTTCTGCACATCAGATTCTGGACTGTGGTCACTCCATCTAAGTGTTGCCATGCTAGGAAGCCCTGCTAAACAGCCTTCCAGGGCTATGCCAGACAGGGGTTAGGAGGTCTTTGGAACTTTTAAAAAGTCCAAGCAGTCCTGGCTGATTTCCAAGAGTATACACATAGGTTCAGGAGTAACCCTACATAAGGAGCAATTTACCAAGGTTGGCAACTAAAACTCTGGGAGCAGCTGAGAGAGTGGGAACACACATGAACTGGAACATTTGGAACATGAGGGAGCCAGGTCTGGAGTAGTGAATTTGAATTGGGGGTACAATATTGATAAGGACCCCTAGGACACTTTATTTTTCAAGCCTTGGCCTCCCAAGCAAGTGCCATTTTAAAATGCGATGTTATTCCCCTTGGGTCACCAAATTGTCCAGCAAGTTAATTGAATTCTGTAGCTCTTAAGAGCAGGCAGCTTGATTGTGGGATTGAGGTTTGAATGTAGGTCCAAATGCCATGTTTGCCAAGGAGGTGGGCGATTGACATTTAGCAGTGTCCTTGGAGAGACTTAGTGGCTTACTTGTGTATGGGAAGCTCAGTTTGTAAATGCCTGGCAGCTCTGGGTGAGAGCCATAGATTTGGTGGGATCCATAAAGTGAAGACTCTGTTGGCCTACTCTGTGGGCAGCCAGACATATTATGGTTCATGGTTTCGGGTCCAAGCCATTGAGTCACCTGTGCTGGAACTTGCAGGGGGAATTGCTGATCCTGGTCTGTTGGGTGATGCTCTCCAGTTCCTGGGTGAACCTGTACCCTGTGAAGCTGTGCCCCCCTCTTGCTTATCACTGGGGAAGAGCTGTAGCATTTGCTTTCCCATGGGCTATGGTGAGATAGAGGCAGGGTCTATGGTGTCTCGGAGGAGCAGTAAGTCTTCTTTTTATTTACTCATTCTTTGTGAGTCTGTATTGTTTGTAAACTCTCACTTGTTAGACGAGAAAAGAATTCACTTTCAGTTCCAAAGGCCTTGAATGTTGTGATACAAGAATTTATGGTCATCATTGGAAAGCAGCATGCATGGGTCTCAGACCTGGGTTCAAATCCTAATGCTGCTCCTCTGGCGAAAACCGTGAGTGATTCTCTTAGGTTCCTTGAGTCTTTGTTTCCTCCTTTATACGGTGGTTAATTATACCTGTCTCATAGCATCATCGGGAGATTAAATAAAATAATGACGTAAAAAGCATGGCATGGAGGTCCAGAAATGTCAGTTTTCTTCCAATATAGCCTAGTATGTTAGTTGTGACACCTGACACTAAAGCCTTAAAAATTCAATTTAAATGAAAACTAAGATATTTATGCATTATTTAAGAAAGAAAACACTAAGAGAAAAACTTTTAGATTTAAACCGAAGAATTTTAAATGTGGAAGTATAGTTTTATTTCCTGAATGCAGTTGTATTCACTTTAGATGGGAAAAATTATGTCATGCTGAAGAGATAGCCTTGGTATAAAGGCATCTGATGAAATGCAGCTAATTAAACACATAATTTGGTACAGACTGTGTACCCAACATATTTTGGCACATAAAATATTTACTCTGATAGAATGAAGCTGTTACTCTGAACTGGGTCTGAGTTGTTATTGAGACTGAGTGTTTTTAATCTAGCAAACAATAACAACTTCATCACTTCCGACTTCGTGTGTCTGTTTCAGCCTGCAATGAGATTTTATAGCCTTCCAGCGTCTGTAATAGTGCTTGATAGCCTATTTCTCTAAGATCCTGTTTTTGAAAAGAACATTAAATGCTTGTTAATTTATATTTATATTCAAAACTCTAAATTTGTTCTTAACATAAGCGAATCTCTTTATTATGAATTTCCCTGCTATATTCAGTTTTGTGTGAATGCTAAGACCTTAGACAGCACAAAAAATAGACAGCCCCAAGTTTCTTTTCAAAATGCTTTGATGTTTTGCTCTCTGTCCTCTCCGTTACCAGATGCACATGTTCTCTAAAGCTCAAGATTCTACATTTTTTTTCTGACTGTGATGCCTCAGGCTCTGTAGCATAGTGTCACAGCATAGACTGTGACTTGCTCAGGCTGGGTGGGCAGGGTGCTGAGTCTACATTTCTCCCAGGGTCCCCAGCAATGCTGAGGATGCTGGTCTGAAGACCACACTGAGTAGAAAGAGTTCAGCAGACACATTTTAAAATTTGACTACTTGGGTTTGTTTGATTGCCTATTCTACCATCTATAGCTCTATGATCTTGAGCAGGGCATTTAGCTGCTCTTTGATTACATTTGACATCTGTCAAAATTAAAGTAATTAATATAGCATTTAGCTTTAAGGGTTTATTTTAAGAATAACTGATATAATCCATGTTAAGTATTAAATATCTAATAGCAAAATGATAACTACTAATAAATATTAATATTTATTTTATCTAGTAAAAAGAATTTCTAGAAAATTGGAAGGTGAGAGGAAGGAGCCCTAATATTTATTTATTTTTGCTTTAGAAATAATTGAGTACAACCTGTTGACTAACCATCCCAGTTTTCCGACAACTGTTTTGGTTTTAGCACTGAAAGTCTTGCATCCAGGGAAACACCTTGCTTCTGAGCAAGGCAGAAGCGTTCATTAACCTAATATTTTATATAGTACTTTAAAAATCTTCACAATAGTCTTGTGACGTAAGTATCACTATATGAATTTTACAGGTGGGCCATGGCTAGTAAATAGTGAAGCCTCTATTAAAATCTGCTTTGGAGTGACATCAGAATCTTTGTATGCTCCGTTACACCTCTTGCACATTCTAATGTTCTTGTATTCTTATTTAGCCTTATAAATTGCATTTCAGAAGTGTATTTGGTTTAGAATAAATAAAGACATAAAAGACGTTTAACCTCCATAGTTATTTTAATTAAAAAAATCAATAGGTAATTAGAAATATACAAGACACACCAGAATCATGAGGCTGCCCTGGTCCAAGTTCTAAGGAAAGGCATCTCCTCTTTAAGACTTGTTTTTTTTTCCTTCATTTTTTGATGTTTTATTGTTTATGCTATTACAGTGATCCCATTTTTGCCCCTGTGGCCCCTCTCCACCCAGCATGCCCCCCATTTCCATAGGTAATCCCCATACTGTTGCCCATGTCCATGAGTCCTTCATGTATATTCTTTCACTAATCCCTTCCCTTTCTTTCAATCAGTTCTTACCTCCCCTCTCCCCTCTTACAGACTTGTTTTCTTATATCAAAGACTTGGATTAAGATGAAGCAGAATATTTAAAAAATTATGAGAGACTGTTAGTTTGTGGAAGGGGCTAAGGAAAATCTGATTTTATTACTTTTTTCTTATTGACCTTTTGTTTCTAGTCTTCTCCCAGAACCACCAGTCACATGTTCCTTGTCTTCATTTCTCTGCCTTTGCAAAAAATTAATTAGAGCGGACACAATTGAGCTTTTTCAAGTGCAACATCAAGGGATGCCTAAACATAAGCAAGTTTCTGTATTATCCTAATACCCTGTCTGAGCTTGTTACGTGACAGCTAGGAACCATGTCAACTGGAATCCTCTCCTTAGTCCTCATGAAACAAGTGCTTTTGACTCCAAAATTATTTCTTCTAATATTTTTCAAGAACTTGCTCAGTTTTACCATAAGGAAGCTACTGCTCATTGCCAAAGGAATTTTCACAATGGATTTCAAAGCAGTTTCCTTAACAGACATAGTGGGCTTTGGTGGAGGTTACATTTTTTATTATCTAAAAATGAATTTGGATATGATAGTTAACATGAAGACTTAAAACATTCAATATATTGATAGATAAAATATACATAATATAAATAATTAAAATAAATTAATGCCAGCTGTCTTGCAATTTGTAGAAGCAACAAAATTTCAAAGCAGGGACACTTATTATCCATATATATATATATATTTAAAGATTTTACTTATTTATTTTTAGAGAGAGGGGAAGGGAGGGAGAAAGAGAGGGAGAGAGACATCAATGTGTGGTTGCTTTTTGCACACCCCCAACTGCGGACCTGTCGGGCAACCCAGGCGTGTGTCCTGACTGGAAATCAAACCAGCTACCCTTTGGTTCGCAGGCCAGCACTTAATCCACTGAGCCACACCAGCCAGGGCTATATTTTAAAACTTTTTATGTTGAGTGGATTTGAAATATGTAAACCTGTGTCCAAACACTTGGTTTTGCTATTTACAAACATTTTTATAAATGATAAAAATTTTAATGAAAAATATCCCTATTTTATCTATTTAATTTTCAGTTATAATTTTAATTGACAATAAAGCCTGTGAGTAAATTACTTTTGCAAATAAACTGCACAGTTCAATAGATATCAAATAAATATCAAATTATTGAAAAAAAAACTATTGAAAAGTTGAAGTAAATTTTAGAGTTATTTTATATCACTGGTTCTCAAATTGTGGTTCTTGGACCAGCAGCACCAGCATTACCTGGGGGAGGATTTCAGCAGTCTGCACTTTAATAAGTTTCTCAGGTGATTCCAATATGCATTCAAATATGAGAATTCCTAGTCTAGATAATCTAGAAGACTTTGTGTGATGAGTCATTAGCAAGTTCCCAGAATTAGAACTTAATTGATGACTCCCAAATTAAATAACCTTTTACTCTCTCCGCCTTCTAGAGAAGTAATGACCATTAAACAGTGTGGTGTAATGAAAATAATTTGAATTTTGAAGTGTGAAGATCTAGTTTCAACATGCAACTTTATATATGCAAGCCACTTAAGTACTGTGAGTCAGAGCTTCTAATATGTAAAATGTGGATAATAAATAGCCTCCCCGCAACTCAGAGATCTGATAGAATTTTGATCAAATGCAGACATGCACGTGAGGGCAATTTTTAAAATTACCCAGTGCTATGCAAATATTACTTCTCATATGATCATTACTGACAGTATGATTGCAATTCTCAGAACTTCTCCTTCTCACCCCTCACCCTTTGCCCCATTAAAATTTAATTACCTCTTGGTTTTTTCAGTTTTGCAGAAATTTAATAAAATAGAATTGGAGAATTTAAAATAAAAAATTCACCAGAGTTCTTGTTGTTTCTTTTTTATACGAAATGAGAGATACAGATTTTTCTTTGTTTCATGAATAGACTTTTAAGCCTTTACTCCACAGTATAAAATGAGTCAAGTCAATAGCACACTTCAGTGATACCATGGCAATAATAATGCACTTGCAACATTAAGTGTCAAATTTTCCTCACGTATTTCAAAAATGTTTTACATTTTTCTAGTTTAACCTCTCATGACACCAGTGAACTTAAGGCTTGTAATTGAAGCATAAGTGAGCAAAAAAGCAGTTCAAGTGATAATATATCCATTTCAATTCCTATTTTCTGGACGGAGACCTTTTATGCTAAGTTCATGTGAGAGTAAATTTTTATGACAAAATTATAACCCTTACATAGCTGTTACTCAGGCAGGCTGAGATCTGTCCTTATATAATGGATTTTGTGACAATGAAATGCAAGGGAGTCTCCAAAAAGCTTTGCCTAAGGAATTTTTGACAGTAGCTTATATGCTGCTGA
Source organism: Furipterus horrens (assembly GCF_987537825.1). Lineage (NCBI taxonomy): Eukaryota > Metazoa > Chordata > Mammalia > Chiroptera > Furipteridae > Furipterus > Furipterus horrens. The sequence continues at coordinate 60,473,818 of NW_028327171.1, read as the reverse complement.
GATTTTCAAGATGCTATTATGACTCATTTCTACTCATTATAGAAAAATGGCTTGGTACTTTAATCATGAAATACAATTGTATTGAAAAGGAGTAAGAATTGTAAAGGCATAATCTTTGAAATATTGCCATGTATTCATATTAGCTACACTATTTAGTAAATGTTTTTGCTTTTAATGTGGTTTTACATAATAAAACCTAATTTGGAAGGTTGCATAAATTTGTTACTCATAATTTTTTGCATGCCACTAGTTGAATGAAAAGGAGGCATCTTCTACAACCAGAGGTAATCTGAACTTCATATAATTCTCTATAAGTTACTTATTAAGTGGTAGAAATACAGCTTCTCCTGTTTTAATGGGTTAATTTTTTTGAGTGAAAATATGTCTAGTTGCCTCAAAATATTGTAACATGCAGTTACAAATATCATAGCATCTGTAAAAGCCACATTATTTTCTTTTTTCCTCCAGCTTTATTGAGATATAATTCACATAGACACTGTATAATTTAAGGTGTACTACCTGATGATTTGATACACGTATGTGAAATGATTATCATGACAGGGTTAATTAACACCTTCATCATCTCACATAATTATGTTTGTGTGTGTGTGTGTGTGTGTGTGTGTGTGTGTTGAGAACACTTAATGTGTACTCTCAACAACTTTCAAGTATATATCCTTCCATTTGGAATGACCAAAGTTAATGTAAACGCTTTGCGAGAACAAGTTGCTAGGGGAGGACCTGATGACAGAGGGAATTTGTGTATTGTAAGTGATGTGTTTTAAATTTCTCTGGGAGTTACTTGTTTATTTTTTTCATCTAAAGAAAATACGGCATAGATATTTGTCTTAAATGAGAAACAGACTCTTGTTTATTAGCCAAGGAGCACTTCTGTAATTACAGAATGTATCCAATGTGTAGGATGTGGGGAGTGTACCTCTGATGAGACATTTTAAAACCAGTTTGGAGTCCTAATGCTCATCGGAAACTCAATTTTTGTTTACATTAGTAAAAATAATCTGTAAGATCTTTTATTTATTTACTTATTTTATTATTTTATAAAACTTTTAAATTGAATTTATTGGGGTAACATTGGTTAATAGAATTATATAAGTTTCAAGTTTACAATTCTATCATACGTCATCTATATATTATATTATGTATTTAGCACCTCAAGTCAAGTCTCCTTCCATCACCATTTATCTCCCCTTTGCCCTCTCTACATCCTCTCTCAGTCACTAGAAGACTGCCAGAAAAAAATTTCAAAATATAAAACGATGTCCCTTGAGTGAATTTGGTAGTAAGAATACTAAAAAAGGAATGATGATTTAGAAGACTTTGTGTGTGTGTGTGAGTGAGACATATTGTAAGAGACAGCATAACATGTAACTTGTGTAAGAAGTCCTTTTACTGATAAATGAGAAATGTCAAGGAGAGAATCACAACATTGAGTACTCAAAGTTTCCCATAAAGTTTTAGTTTTTAATTTTAACACAGATATTTTTCTTTACCTACTTTTCTTCACAATTTATACGCAAAGAAGCAAAATACTCTGAGATAACATGCCAAAGCTATTTAATTAAGACAAGAGATAGTCTTGCTAGAATTTTTGAATTTTTACTCACTCAGATGATTTTCCTCTGATTGAGAAAATAAATGTTAAACTACATAACTGCTTAACAAAATAGTACATAAAACGTTTGTGTCCTTTATAAACTGAATAATGGATGAACACAGGATGATATTCAACAATTGGGATTATCCTCTCACCCCCTCCATTTACACACCTAATGGAATTAGAAATACTTATGTAAATTTTAAGGTTAGAATTTCTTTTAGTCCTTTCTCAGTTGAATAAGCAAGTGTGAATGAGTGTTTAATTCCCATATGGCATGTTAATGAAATACATTTACACTCCTATGCTCTGAGCCAGTTTTGAATGTAAATATTTAGTTATATATATTACATTTTTTATAAGGGACAACTTAATCACATAACCAGTTTTGGCTTTGAATTTCTTGACTTTGTCATTTTCTCTTTCTCTTTGCTTATAAAACAATGTTGTTAGTTCATATTTGTTCCCTCAGACAATTTTACATGGAAAACTTTTACCTTTATCTACCTCATTACTATGAAACACTGTCACCTGTAGATTTGATGGAATACTTTCTTTTATGGGCCCCTAAAGGATTCATGAGGAATGTGCCAGGGTATTTGTTGACCTGGTTTCTCAGGATGTTATGGATCCTCAAAAATTTTTTTAGAATGTTCTGTAAAGTAAGTTTAAAGGAAGTTAAGGAACTTTGTCCTTGGCTTCAAATTCTGTCAGGCATCTGTTTTCCAGATTCTGAAATGCTGACACTACCATTGTCACATGATGCAGTATTGAAGAATTAAGGTTAGGGAAAAGCTATTTTATAACACTCTCTTAAACAATAAAATTATGACAGTGTGAGGGTATAAGTTACTCCAGCTGTCCTTGGTCAATATGACTTTTTCTCTTTTCAACTTGTACTACATTTCCAGGATTCCTTTCGATCTCTTATGGGGGCAGGGCTCTCAGTTGATCAGATGTCTTGACTGTGTCTGTACTGTGAAGAGATGTTTTGGCAGATAGCTCCCTCTGGTTATGACAGGTTAAGCTATTAAAAAAATATTTTATTTATTTATTTTTAGAGAGAGAGGAAGGGAGAGAGAAAGAAAGGGAGAGAAACATCAATGTGTGGTTGCCTCTCACATGCCCCCAACTGGGGACCTGGCCCACAACCCAGGCATGTGCCCTGACTGAGAATTGAACCAGCGACCCTCTGTATCGCAGGCTGGCGCTCAATTCACTGAGCCACACTAGCAAGGGCCAGTTAGACTATTTTGAATTTAATATATATTATGTTGATGGGGATTGGTTGTTTAAAGCACTGAAATTCATCTCTATATGAACCACTTTATTTCCTGTTAGGACATACTTTTGCTGTTGTGAAGATATAAACAATCCCTATGTGTATTTAAAAATATACCTAGGTAAACAAAATATGTTTTTGAAATTGAAGATATTTTTTATTAACAGTATGCATAGGCAACATTAATGCTTGATTATTAATGTTAATAGAGGAATATAGAGAATATAGTTTATACAAAAATAGAAGATACATTTTGGAATGTGTTTTATTTTTCTCATATTAACACATAAAATGATAAAACCACACTGTGAAAACCTGACTGTGGAGAAACTGAGTATTCTCATCTCTTTCTGGTGACCCACTCTTTATCACCTTTGAAAATATTCAAAATAATACTTTGTGCTGGGTTTAAACTTTACTTCAAGCAAAGAAAGGTAGTCAAAAGCTTTTGTTTAAAGCTATTTGCTAAGTTGCTACTGAGAGAAAATAAAGCAAGAAGAAATAATATAGGACTTAAATGAACAAGAGTCAGGCTATGCTGAAGCTTTATTTAGGGATAATTGAAGATTGACATTGTGGTGAAAGGCACAAAGAAGAATTAATTGGCTTATACAAAACTGAGAGCAATTCTTTAGGAAGTGTGCTTGAGGATATTCTTGGCAATATATTTGACAGCTAGCATTGTCTCTGGAAGGAGAAAACCAAATTTGACTTTATCTTGGAGCTCAAAGGCAAATGTGTGTTTGATACCCAGGTTGTAAGCCCAGTCTAAAGAAGAACCTGATGTTGGGTCTGTAAAACATAAGCAGTAAGTATTTAATTAGAAACAAATGCTAATGTTTTTCTTGAAATGGAAATTCACTGGTGTAAAACTAGCAATAAAAATAATTATGTACACAGTTAATTGCAGTAATGAATGGGAGCAGTGGCCTGCATAGTATAGAGTACAGAATGAAATACAATCATAACTTTGGAACCCACCACACATTTTAAATATATGCTGCATTTTCAAAATTACATTTTGCTTGGGTCAGTACCCTAAACTGAGTTTATTTCCTGCACACATTGATGCAGATGGAGATGGTCTGAGCAAGGAGAGCAGCTAAGGAAAATCAACTGAGGTGGGGGTCACTGGTAACTGAAAATCCACCATAAAAATTATACATACAAACTATGCAAAATCACATTCTTTCTAACAGTTCAGGTCTCTTTCTATTCATGTTGATTAGGGTAAACTCTTTTACAGTTAAAAAACCAAGAAAGTTATCTTAAGGATGTATTTAAACCCCTAATTCAAATTTTCCATGGCAACTTTTATGAAATTTTACTAAAAATGGAATTATTTGGTAAAAAGATTAAAAATAGAAACATATCTAGAAGTTATATACTTATAAGATTTATGTAAGTGCATATAAATACTAAAATATATTCATGTATATTTTGCTTTACATAATTATATAACTATGTTTTTGTACATAAAATAATATATGTTCCAGGACAAGTGTTGAGTTCAATTGACATTAACATTTTAGGTTTTAAAGCTAAGAATTCAAAGCTGTGATGAAAAAAAGAGAGAAAGAATATTTTGGTGTAAGCAGATAAGGCTGGCTCTTAAATTATTCAACAAATATTTATTAAACTTTAATATGTACAGTGCACTTCACTTGGCATTGTGGAGGGTGGGTGGTGCAGGTGCAGAGATGAAGATGCCATTGGTGTCTTTGGGAACTTAGAATTTAGGGGAGAGAAGTCAGAGATGCAAATCAGTTGAGACTAGACAGAATAAAATATCTTATGAAGATATTAAGGAAAAAAGAGATTACACCTGGTGACGATGATGGCATTTCATATTCAATGCCTTCATGATGGAGGTGGTATTTGAGGTGTGCCCTGAAGAAAGGTACTTTTCCAGATGGAGATGGGAAAGAGGCATTCTGGCCAGTGAACCACATGAATGGAAAAGCATGGATGCATTTTTAGGAACCAGTGATATCCAGTTGAATTGGAACAAATTAGAGCAGTGAGAATTTGTAGGTAAAACTCAGAAAACCTGACAAATCAGGACACAGTGTTATGTTCAGGAGGCAATAGCAGCCATTTCAGTACTTAGGATGGTTAATCTGGACTGGAAAAAGCAGAGGCCAGTTAGGAGGTATTGTGAAATGAAAGCCTGAACTAGGATAGACCCACCACACTGGGAACAGAATTGAGGGCTCTATGTAAGAAACATTGGAATGAAAGAGTCACAGAACTTGATAAAATTATTGAGATTTCAATCTGGATGACTGAAAAAAAATCCACTTTATTAACAGAAACAGAGACTCAGAAAGGGTAGTGACAGGGAAAAGAAAGAGTAAAGAAAGTAAGGCATAAAGATATGCTTAGCGCTGGCTGCTATGGCTCAGAGGACTGAGCACCAGCCTGCGAACCTGTCAGGGCACATGCCTGGGTTGCGGGCCCGGTCCCCAGCTGGGGACACACAAGAGACAATCACACACTGATCTATCTCCCCTCCCTTACCCTCTCTCTAAAAATAAATAAATAAAATATATATTTTTAAAAAAGATGCTTAGATCAGTCAGGAACCTGGGAAAATTAATTTTGACATTTTGACAGAAGCATCATAGATGAAATTAGTTTGCATAAAATTGATTCTTTTATTATTATTAATGTTCCTTCTTGGTTCTAGAAAATTTCTTTGATCTGAAATTTACTTTATCTGATATTTCATATGGCCACTCCTTCTCTGATTAATGTTTTTATGGTATATCTTTTTGCAGCCTTTCCATCTCAATCTATCTATGTTATATTTGAATTGGATTACTTATAGTGTATTGCTGAATCATATATTTTAAAATCTATTTTCCAATCTCTGTCTTTTAATTAATTAATATATTTAGGTAAATTATTGTCAGGAGTTAAATCTGTCATCTTATTATTTAATTTTTGTTTGTTCCCTTTGTTTTTATTACTCTGAAATAGGAATTTATTTTATATTTAATATATTTAATTATATTCAATATTTTATTTTATTGCCTTCTGCTTTGTTACATGAACATTTTTTAGGATTCCCTTTTGCTTTATTTATAATAATGTTTTTGAGTATAGTTTTCTTAGTGGTTGCTCCAGATATTATAGTATACATACATAATTTATTAAAACCTATAAGTATCAATGTTTTATCATGTCAGGTGAGATATAAAAAGCTTGCATTTAGTTCCTTTTTCCTTTTCCATTTTTTAAATACAATTGTGTTGAGTACCTCTATGTATATATTGAGCATCATAAATTAGGTGGGGTTATACTTTTTTAAAAAGATTTTTATTTATTTACTTTTTGGAGAAAGGGGAAGGGAGAAAGAGAGTGAGAAACATCAATGTGTGAGAGATATATCAATTGGTTGCCTCTCGCATGCCCCCAACTAGGCACCTGGTCTGCAACCCAGGCATATGCCCTGCCTGGGAATCAAACCAGTGACCTTTAGGTCTGCAGGCTGGTACTCAATCCACTGAACCACACCAGCCAGGGCTGGAGTTATAATTTTTGATTCACTCATCAGGAGGGAAAGAGAATCTATTTCATTCATTCATTCATTCCTTCATTCATTACCTAATCTATTGTTCTTTTTTCTTTTCTACAGTTTCAAGACTTTTTCTGTTATCATTTCTTCATTACTTGGAGAGCTTCCTTTAGCCATTTTAAAAAGGTATGTCTGTAGTTGACAAATTCTCTTAGATTTCCGTTGAGAGCATCTTTATTTTTCTACATTTCTGAGGGATATTTTTACTGAATATAGAATTTTTGGTTGCTAGTCCTTTTAGCATTGAAAAATGTCACTTCTTTTTGGTCTTTCATGATTTCAAAGGAAAACATGTTGGCATTTGAATTATTTTTCCCCTATAAATTATTTCTCTGTGGCTGCCTTCAAGAGTTTGCTACCTTCAAGAGTTTTTTTTTTGTCTTTCAGTTTTAGAATTTTAGTATGATGTGGTTCAATGTGGGCTTCTTTGAGTTTATCCTGTTTGGGTTCACTCAGCTTCTAAGGTATATTAGCTTATGTCTTTAGGAAATTTAGAACGTTCCAGTCTTTATTTCTTCAAGTATTTTTTTTATACCCCCTCTTTCTTCCTCCTCTCTTTTGGACTTGGATGACATGAATGTTGGAGCTTTTGTTATTATGCCACAGATTCCTAGAGCTTTGCTCATATATATATATATATATATATATTTTTTTTTTTTTCCATTTTAGGTTGTTTTCTCTTCTGATTGGGTGAATTCTCTTGTTCTATCTTCAAATTCACTGAATCTTCCTTCCATCATATTCATTCTACTATTGAAATCACTCCAGTGAGTTTTTTAATATTTAAGTTATTGTATTGTTCAGTTTTATAATTTCCATTTGGTTCTTTTTCACATCTTGCATTCCTCTGGTGAGATTTCCTATATTACATTTGTTTCATGGCTATGTAATGCTTGATGAGGCATTTTCATGATTGTAACTTTGAAATTCTTGTTAGATGATACCAACATCTAAATCATCATCTTAGTGTTGGCATCTACTGATTGTCTTTCTTCATTCGAGCTCTGATTTTTCTCTTCTTTGATATAACAAGTGATTTTTGACTGCATACTGGACATTTTAGTTATTACGTTAAATCTGAAATCTTAACTGAAATATATTTTAGCAATAGTCACCTTATTTGGGTTTTGCATGCAGGCCCTGCATGGTCTTCTATTGTGACTTGTGGTTCAATTGACAGTGGAGTTTTTAGAGCCTTTACATTGCCATTTCGGTCTGGTTAGTTTACTTAGTGCCATGGAGTTACCACTGATTCCTGCAGGTGCCTGCCACATGGAGGAAAGGTGCTTTCCTAGCTGGGCTGCTTGGTGCCTCTAGGTAGCAAATGCAGGCTCCACCTTGTGAGGATAGAGAGCACTTCTATGATGAGGAAAGTAGTAGGAGGGGCCTGAAGAGAGAACCTTGTGAAATATCTACATATTATACCTAATTTTTGGAAAATGTCTACTTTTAGAAGCAGTCAGCAGAGACAGAATAGAAAAGAAGGATGAGAAGGCAAAACAGGAGAGTCTTGTGTTAAGGAAGAAAGAAGAATGGCAAGAAGGAATATCAACAGGATCTAGCGTGGCATGGATTTTGTGGAGCATGTAAGCTGAGATACCTGTACTAGCTTTAGTGATCAAGAAGACTGCAGTTTTTAGCTAGAATTGAGTTTAAGTTCATTAGGAAAAAAGCACATAAGGCAAGAGTTTGGTAGCAACAGAAGTAAGGAAAATAGAAATTGTGATTTAGAGTATGTTAGATATTTTAATAAACTGGGCCAGTTTCTAGCTGTACTAACTCTCCACTTGCAGTTAAATAAACTCTTCTGTTTCAAAGAATTAAAGACTATGGCTATTCTATGGTGACAAATTTACTTTATGTGAAATTTCTCATTAAGTTTATATATTTGTCCAGAAGGTATCCAGCCATGGATAGAGACATTTATTGAAGAAGATACAATATACAAGAAACATTATACATAAGACAATGACACCCCTGTCCCCTTCAAAGTAGGTGCCTTGGGACCTCACACAGTTCTCCCAATTGCCCTCAGCTGCCCTGTTGTAGTTTCTTGAATTTCTTCAATTGTCTGAAATCTCGTCCCTTTCAGAGGTGATTTTAGTACAGTATTGAGAAAAGCCAGAAGTCTCAGGGCACCAAATCTTGGCTGTAAGGGTCTGAGTTACTTGGGAAATTTAACGTTTTGCCAAAAAACTCTGCTTGAGGCATGATGTATGAGTGTGTGCATTGTGGTGATGAAGCTGCCAGTCACCAATATGCCAATAGCTGCAGCCTTCTGAATCATCTGAATAGTCTCCATGGAGGAGTGTTCAAACTTAACGCACAATTTGATGCAGATTTGTTGTTCTACTTGCTCAGTCATTTTGACTGTGACAGCCACACAGTACACATGCTCACTCAATGACATCTACTGCCTCCACTGATTAGTATAGTGAATTCATCATTGTTCATACATGCACATTTCAGCCCCCTCTCTGTGGCTGCCAGGTTACGTTGATGTCATGCAAACAATTCTTGTTATATTAACAATGGCTGGACTTTTTCGGGACAGACCCTACATACACACACATACACACACACACACACACACACACACAGTGGTTTTTCATAATTGTGTGATGTTATTGAGTATAATACATTTTCTTTTATGATACCACTTTTTGTATCTTCAAAACCTTAAATTTATAAACCAACATTATAGTAAGGCATACAATAAATGCAACATTAAAAGCTTTTTACTTGTAAAAATATATACTTATAGAACTGAATTTGTTGAACATGTTATTTAGCCTATTTATCTCCTTCTGTACCTACTAAAATATGTGTATATTTATAAAATATAATAACAATCGCTCGCTAAATTAACTCATTTTATTAATTTCTATCACAACCTTATGATTTAAGTACCAACTGCTGGTCTTCAGAAGAGGAAAACTGTATTCAGAGTTTGTGCTATTAACCATATAGTGTACTACCCACCATATGTCAATCTATAGTTCTCCCAGTAAAGAGTCTTCACTGAGTTCTACAAGATAATTTTTTTGTTGACAATATTTTCTTAATATATTGACATTAAAATTTCTTTTTACTCCTTTCAAGGCACATTATGTACAAGGAATTTACTGTAATATAATTAAAACAAGTCAAAATAAAACTGAACTGAACTAGGAATCCAGTTTTAGCTCAAAGGAATTTTCATAAAGTGATGCTGTGAATTAATATATTTTCCTTTTTTAGAAAAAATTTTATTGACATGCATTAAACATAATAACCTGCACTTTTATATCAACACTAAGAGAAAATTCTATTTGAAGCAACAGAGCTGAAGCTAGAGATACAGGGTCATAAAGTGCAATATTTTCTCTGCCCTTCTGTTGTTCCTTAATATAATCTCAGCTTGAATTTCTCTTGGTAGCTAGATATTGGGTGTTGTGAGCTACAAATTTGAGGTCTTGATTTTATCCTTTTCAAAACGTATTGTAGAAAATAGTATGAGGTTGAGAAATAGGAGCAAATCTGGCAGTTTTGGTGTATGGAAAGGCAATAAAAGAGACACTTTGAAATTAACTTTTTAATTCATGATGTGACTCACAAATGGATATTAACAATGATGCAAGTAACCTGGTTTCTATTAATTCAATGAACTATTTTTGCTAACCAGATACTATGGTTAGTTATTTCTAAGATGGTATAGGATTAGATATACTGTCAATATGCAAATGTAAACATTTCATAATCTTTTAACGTCAATTTTTGTGGGATCTAAATGTTGCTGCTTTGTGGCAGGATACTTGGCATACCATTATGCTTTGGCATGCTGATTTTTGTTTCTATTCTGCTTAAATGTAATAAAATCTTCCTGTATGTCAATTTTACAGTCTACAAATGAGGGATTTAGTTAAGACCAGTGGTTCTCAACACTAGTTTCATCTTAGAATCACTTCAGGTATGTTAAAAACAATGTGAGTGCTTGAGCCCCACCACAGACTAATGAAATCACAATGTTTTGGGGTGGGGCCTAACCATCCATATTTGAAGAGCTTCTCAGATGACTCTAATGGAAAGTGAGGCTTAAGAACCATGAATTTAGATCAATGATTTTGAACTGGCGTGCTGCAAGAGGCACAAAGGTGTGCTACAAGAAACTTTAAAACATGCAATATTTGACTATTTAGTCAGGGGCATTGACCTTTTTCCCTTAGATTGTCAAATAAAAACAAAACAAAACAAAGCACAATAGCCAATACAACAATAGCCATCTTGTGTGAATGAATCAAAATTATACCAATTTCTGTCAGATTGGCAAAAAATTAATATATTTTAGTTATTAATTTATGTGTGCCATGGGATGAAAAAGGTTGAAAATTACTGAAGTAGATAATCTTTTATGTTTCTTCCTGGTTTAAAGTTTTTTGGTTTTAACTTAAATTTTTTTTTTTCTTTTCTGTATTTGTTTCTTAGGATCAGGTTACAAACATATTTAAATTTTTCTGGAGGTCAGAGATCCTTTCACAATTCGGGTATTAAAAATGCTCCCTCACCTAGAACAAATACTTCAAAAATTTATATGGAACCAAAAAAGAGCCCGAATAGCCACAGCAATTTTGAGGAAGAAGAACACAGTAAGAGGAACCACAATACCTGATACCAAACTATACTACAAGGCCACAGTAATCAAAACAGTCTGGTATTGGCATAAGAACAAACATATAGATCAATGGAACAGAACAGAGAGCCCAGAAATAAACTCAGGTCTATATGGTCAACTAATATTTAACAAAGGGGGAAGGAACATGAAATGGAGTGAAAAGAGTCTCTTCAACAAATGGTGTTGGGAGAACTGGACAGGGACGACATGCAAAAAAATGAAACTAGACCACCAACTTACACCATACACCAGAATAAACTCAAAATGGATCAAAGACTTAAATGTAAGCCGTGAAACCATAAAAGTCCTAGAAGAAAACATAGGAGGAAAATTTCAGATATCCCACGTAGCAACATTTTCACTGATATATCTCCTAAGGCAAGGGAAATAAAGGAAAAAATAAACAAATGAGACTACATCAAACTAAAAAGTTTCTGCTCAGCTAAAGAAAACATCAGCAAGATGAAAAGGAAACCAACCATATGGGAAAATATATTTGCCAATGATATCTCAGACAAGGGATTGATCTCCAAAATATATAAAGAACTCATATGACTCAACACCAAGAAGACAGACAACCCAACTCAAAAATGGGCAAAGGACCTGAACAAACACTTCTCTAAAGAGGACATACAGAAGGTCCATAGACATATAAAAGAATGCTCAACTAGCTATCAGAGAGATGCAAATAAAAACCACAATGAGATACCACCTCACACCAGTCAGAACGGCCATCATCAACAAATCAACAAACAACTTGTGCTGGAGAGTATGTGGAGAAATGGGAACCCTGGTGCATTGCTGGTGGGAATGCAGACTGGGGCAGGCACTGTGGAAAACAGTATGGAATTACCTCAAAAAACTAAAAATGGAACTGCCTTTTGAACCAGCAATTCCATTGCTAGGATTATATCTGAAAAGTCCTGAAACACCAATTCAAAAGAACCTATGCACCCCTATGTTCATAGCACCACTATTTACAATAAGCAAGTGCTGGAAACAACCTAAATGCCCATCTGTAGATGAGTGGATGAAAAAAACTGTGGTACATTTACACAACGGAGTACTATGTAGCAGAAAGAAAGAAGGAGCTTCTGCCATTTCTGAAAACATGGATGGAACTAGAGAGAATTATGCTTAGCGAAATAAGCCAGGCAATGAAAGATAAATACCTTATGCTTTCACCTATTACAGGAAACTAATAAACAACACAAACAAATGAGCAAAATTGAACCAGAGGTATGTAAACAAGGAGTAGACTAACAGTAACAAGAGGGGAGGCGGGAGGGAGAGAAAGGGGTAAGAAGGGGGAGGGCCTAGTCAAAGAACATGTATGGATGACCCACGGACATGGACAACTGAGTGGGGGCTGAATGTGGGGGAAGGGAGGGACAGGGTGCAGGGAAACAAGAGGGGGAAAAAAGTGAGACAACTGTAATGGAAAAACAAAAAAATTTTTAGTTGGGGAGGAAAATGAAAATATGAAGAATAGAAATGCCAGTTCAGTGAATAATAGAAGGACAAGAATTTTCCTTCACACTGTATATTTTTCTCCCTATTTGATCCCTCCAGAGTTTGGCATTCTAAAGAAGTAAGTAATGACATAAGGTTCTTTGCATAAAACTAATAAGACCAGTTGTTAATAGAGGTTTCTTTTGACAAAGTCTTTGACTGGAATGTCATGCCTAAAGGAGACATGCTTGGGCTCTGGTTGTCACCAAAAAGCCCTGAGGAACTGGGAATGACTTTCGAAGGTAATAAAAGCCCACGAGATAAAAGGCCTGGTACCGTGGTTGGTTGTGCGGTCCACAGCAATCTTTCCAGGGAAGGAATGAAGGTTGTTTTCCTGAAATATGGCTAGCAGGGACCTTAAGTCACAATGGAAAACCAGAAGGACTTGGAAAAGACAGGTGTTTACAGGCAAGGCTGAATGCCAGGTATATATATGGCTCAGCTTCTATGCCCTGAAGGGCAGACTGAAGGTCACCATAAATGTTCCTTGCGTAAGTTCCAGCAAAGCAGAACTAAAGATCATAAGTGATCATTTTCTGCTCTTGTTGTGTTTATACAAATGAAAAAGATAAATTAAAACTGGACTTAATGCAGTCCTTTTAATGACAAGGAGGGTAATCTTAAGGAGAAAAATCGTTATTCAAGGAAAATCACAATGCTCAGTGGTAGACTATAAAGTAGTGCAGCTAACCGTCTTTAAAGTTTCTTTTCATTTAAAATATGTTTTCATTTGAAAGTTAAACTATGTCTGTGGTATCATCAAAGATGTTCAATTTACAGGCAAGAAGAATGTCAAATGCCTTGCAAATGGATGTCTTTCCAATAAGACAGTTTCACAAATTTAGAGACTTGTTTGTCGGTTATGTTACAGAAATTAACATATGTTTTCTGTTTTCAAAGGGCATAAGCCTATGATCTCATTACCTAAGTGATTGTCAGTACGTGTAGGCCTCACTTAATCCTGTCTTCAGCCCTGCCTCCTGAGACCCAACGGTTTGGTTGAACTAAGTGGCTGGGTTGGTGAAGTGTGGGGTGGTCTGTGGGCTTCACTTTATAAAACCGGTTTCTCTTTTTTATCCTAATGGCTTGGACAGAAAGGGACCACAGGTATGGGGGGTGGGGGGAACTTAAAATATTTCCCTCAGCCCAAACTAATTATATTGGGCAAAAGGGTTTTGGACAGGTGAGATGTGCCTGACACACCTTCCTCCAAAAAAGTCCTTTTTTTCCCTAATGTGGGACATTGAAAAATTAATCCCTGCCTTCTGTTATCTAGTGGTTATGGATTGAATGATGTCTTTTAACCCTTTTCGCCAAATCTGTTGCCCCAGAATACAACAAGGATGCCAGCCTGTTAAACCAAGCACGCTGTTGTCCAGAGACAGCCAACTGACCTGGAGTCTGCACAATCCTTTCCCATGTGGGAAGGCCACCTTCCCCTCCACACCCCCACTCTTATTAGGAAATTCTGGACCCAAGGGTAGGTCGGACGATGATCATGTCCAGCTTGAAGCAGCTAGAGGAGCTCAAGACCTTCGCCCATTGTCCTTTGTAAGATTATAAAGGGTCTTAAGTCTGAGAGGGAGGGATTGTTATTTTTTATTGTTAAAATAATTAATTAATCATTTATTTATTAAAAAAAAGAAGAAGAATATATGAAAGGGTGAATCGGGAGAGCTTGTATGTACGACTCATGGGCATGGACTTGCGGGGGATTGTTGGGGGGTGCTGGGTGGAGGGGAGCAAAGGGGAATAAAATTGGAACTATTATAACTATATAATCAATAAAATATACTTTAAAAAAATGCTCCCTCAGACATTTTCTTTTGTCGCTATCAAACCAAAGAGAGAAGAATACTGGGAAGTGCTGGATGGATGCTTTCCCAAAATCCTGGACTTGTTAAGTAACAATCAGGATATTGGAATGACTAAAGTTAATTGTGGAGGGCCTTTATTTTCTATTCTTACCAAGTCAGCCACATTTCGACCCTTTCTCATGACTGCTTAACATTCGATCAGTTGTTTTATTAAGCAGTCACTGCTAAAAATTTTGAACATCTATGAAGCTGCTGCAGCCCCTTATGAAAGAGGCAATTCTACCTAAATCTGAATTCCTCTAAAAATCTTTTAATATTATATAATAAAAACTATTAAAATACTGCTACACAGCTGTACAGAATAGTAATTCCTCCTCACCCTCTCTCTCATTTTGAAAGTAGCACATGAAGGCATGGAGCTATGGTACCTTTGGCTATCGTTCAGTCAGAACGTAACTCCTTGAAAGTATTCATTGTGTCTAATTCTTCTTACCTATCTCCCCAAGCTCCAAAGTGCTGGGTAATTATTAGGTAGGTGCTCCGTAAATTAAATGATTGTTATGCAATGCTATGCATAGCTCTACTATGCTCATGATTTACATATATAGATGTGGAAAGTGTGTAACAATCCTTTAATTTTCTAGTTGCCATTTGTAAAGCCTGTCCTTGTTTGGAACGCTTTGTTTTTTGATGCTAAGAATATCTGTGTGTTTTTCCTGCTTATGCTGTAAGAGTTGCTCTGAGTGGCTTACCTGGCCCTGCAATTTCTCAGTATCCACTAAGTAGGCTGCTGTTTTAAACTGGTGTTCTAGTCTACTCTCTGGTTCTTTGCTTGCTTTTTGTCCACTCACGTAGGTAGATAGATCATGTTTTGAAACCTTATTGTCATCCACCTGTATGTAGAATGAATTCCTGGCATGGCTATGTTTCAGCATGATCTATTTGTATGCTGGCACTTGGCCGTTCATTGTACTTTTTCTTCAGCCCTTTGGGAATGACTGGTTGATCGGAGATTGCTGATGAATGTTTTCTAGGAATGGGACTTGCCTGTTTTTTTTTTCTTTTCTTTTCTTTCTTTCTCTTTTTTAGTCATTTATCTAATTCCATCAAAAAGCTGCCAATAAGTTGGCTCTAAAACTTGTATTCAGTGACTACAGCATTTTCAAATTTCATAGCAATTATTGAGAATATAGGCTTTTAGTTCAAAGTTTATACTTTTAGCTTGGGCTAGGGAAGTGGTTTATAAAGTATAGCCAGGGAGAGTTATTGCAAGGAATTCATAGGTTTACAAGCACATATTCACTTTTTCAGTCCATGAATTCTAAAAATATAATAGAAATAAGCATGTGTTGTCCATGAAATGGAGTCTTCATGCTAAAAATTTTGGCTATCAGAGCTCTAGAGAGTGATGCATGCTAAATCAAGTCTAGTCTCGTGGTTTCAATCCACATTCACTCTTTTTGGATAAGTTAGAACACCATTTTCAATGAGCAAGTTTATGGGAACTATTCTTGATGTCCATGCCCTGTATTGTGCTAGATATTTGGTGGTATAAGAGGGGATCAGATATATGATCCTTACTTTTGAGGAATTAAATTTTGTTAAGAAGTTAAGGTTTTGTGAGCAGCTTCATTGGGAATTTTCTGTTAAGTTTGGGCCTAAGAACTGAAGCTCAGAAATGATTTGCAGAAAAGGCAATTTTTACTAAAGTATTTCCAAACTAACACCAATGGGATCTAGCTATGAGAGCAGACACAATATCACTTTCCAGGGTCCAAATTAATGATTTTGATTGGTGAAAAACAAATGAATTTACTTTCATTGCTTTAATATGAAAAAGCCTAATTACTGTAACTGCAAAAACCAAATGGGTAAGCAGTATGCACAGTGGTCAAAATCACAGGCTTTGGGTTTTGTTAAAACCTGGGAATGAATCCCAGTTTAGCTAGTTACAAGTATTGCTCAGGTCATAAGGTGCTGTGAGGATTAATTGAGATTGTTAAAATCAAGGGCTATGCACAGTGCCTGACTTGTAGGAAATATAAGTCAATAATTTAAAGTGCAGAAATAAGTCTAAAAATAGTACAGAGTAAGAAGTGGTGCTGAGGCACTAAAACAGAACAACAGAACTAGAACCCTGTGACCCCCTTTCTTAATCCACCATATAGATTTCAGCTGAACACAATGGAAAGTGGCTGGCAAGAGAGACAGGAAACTAGTTTTATATGATTAAAGAGGCTCAAACTGTTGGCCTACCGATTTTTCCACCAAGAGCTAGGGAAAAGACTGTGCTTTCCTGGGAGACTAGCTCAAGTAAGAAAGAGTCCAATTAAAGTTAAAATGATTAAAAGAAAACAGTATCAACTCTGCCCCAACTAATTCTTACTACTGCTGCGAGGATAAAGCATTGAGTGATTGGTGGGCACAGGAAGCGGGATGAGTTAAACTGTATATTTGTCTTGATTTAGTAACTTTCATTGACTTTGTAGCCTTGTAAAAAGTTCAGTATAATTTGTTTTAGAAAAATATCCTAACCAATGGCAGATTTTATCTCCCAGATGCACATATAATTTAAAATCACCTGTTAAAACTAAAGGTTAAATTAGCAATTCCAAATGTTCTAATCCTAATTTACAAATTCTATAACTTGCTTTACTATTTATAAAAAAGAATTAAGGAAAATGACACGTTGAGTAATAGGGAAAACTTACAAATTTTTGACACTATTGGGCCATATTTGTAGTGGGTTTCACAGTGAGTTGATAAAACATCAGTGCCGATCTTTGCAACTTTGGTCTAGAGAGAAAGAAAAGTTAGGAAGTTACGTATTATGTAAATGCCATTAATTTATTGAGGATTAAAAAGTAAATTTTACTGGTTACTTAGTATTTGAAGATCAAAATAAAATAAATGGTTAAATGAGAAATTTATTTTCAGTAAGATATATTGTCATTGTGAAGACTTCTAAATGTGAAATCAGTTATCTACAGTAATGTCTTTTCTCATTTTGTGTTCTATACTTTCTTTTCTCTCTCTCCTTCTTTCTCTTCCTCTGTGACTTCCTCCCTCTCTTCATTCCATCACTCCTTACAATAAAATATATCTTTCTCCTTTCTTTCAGATTTTTTTCTGGCTTCATATTTTTTTAGCTTTGAGATATATATATATATATATATATATATATATATATATATATATATATATATATATATATATTTGCCCTGGCTGGTTTAGCTCAGTGGATTGAGCGTCGGCCTGCGAGCTAAGTGTCGCTGGTTCGATCTTCCAGTCAGGGTACATCAGAGAAGGAAAACTCTGACTCCAAAAAACCTCCGCTGCCTTGCGGCATACCTCTTCTGGGGAAAGGCTAAGGGAGTAAACCCCGACAGAAAATCCGGAGCCGGAGTCCCTAAGGCGGTTTGACGTTGTAGTCAACACCGGCAACTCCTGCGGCGCACCTGAAGCCAAGCTGTATCGACTCCGTCTTTCCCTTGGACCCTTCAGCTGCGAAGAGAGGGGGTGTCTGCTGCATGGGCAACAGCAGACCCTCCATATCACCCTGCCCAGGCTCTGTAGCTTCAGCTCCACTGGAGAGGACACTCCAGCGTCATCGCAAGATGTCAATTCAACACGGGAGGAGACAGATGCCGTGTCACTCCCGAGTCGGACTGCACAGCCATTCTCGGCGGTGCAGATAGACACTTAAGAAGCTACACCATCGTCTCTCGAGACGGACGGCTGCCGCCGCCGACGATATATATATATATATATATATATATATATATTTGAGGTATGCCCTGGCTGGTTTAGCTCAGCGGATTGAGCGTCGGCCTGCGAGCTAAGTGTCGCTGGTTCGATCTTCCAGTCAGGGCACACCAGAGAAGGAAAACTCTGACTCCAAAAAACCTCTGCTGCCTTGCGGCATACCTCTTCAGGGGAAAGGCTAAGGGAGTAAACCCCGACAGAAAATCCGGAGCCGGAGTCCCTAAGGCGGTTTGACGTTGTAGTCAACACCGGCAACTCCTGCGGCGCACCTGAACCCAAGCTGTATTGACTCCGTCTTTCCCTTGGACCCTTCAGCTGCGAAGAGAGGGGGGATCTGCTGCATGGGCAACAGCAGACCCTCCATATCACCCTGCCCAGGCTCTGTAGCTTCAGCGTCATCGCAAGATGTCGATTCAACATGGGAGGAGACAGATACCATGTCACTCCCAAGTTGGACTGCACAGCCATTTTCGGCGGTGCAGATAGACTCTTAAGAAGCTACACCATCGTCTCTCGAGACGGACGGCTGCCGCCGCCGACGCCGATATTTGAGGTGACATTGCTTAATAAGATCATGTAAGTTTTAAGTGTACATTTCTATGCTACACAATCTATATATTGCTTTGTGTGCCCATCACCCAAAGTGAAATAATTTGGGCCCATTTACCGTTTACTACCCCCAAACCCCCTTCCCTCTGGTAACCACTATATTGTTGTCTGTATCTCTGAATTTCAGTTTTATATCCTTCATATGACTAAAATTATATGGTTCTTAGCTTTCTCTGACTGACTTATTTCACTTAGCATAATATTCTCAAGGTCCATTCATGTTGTCACTAGGTTCAGACTTTTGTCTTTTCCAAGCCAGTTTCTCCCTTGTTCCTCCTTCCTCTGTCTTTATAGGTTCCACATCATCATAGAACTTTCTCTGCATCAGATTTTAGCATGCCAAGGACAGAAAGGAGGTTGATTCTTTTTTTGTTTTTAAGATTTTATTTATTTATTTTTAGAGAGAGAGGAAGGGAGGGAGAAAGAGCGGAAGAGAAACATCAATGTATGAGAGAAACATCAATGTGCGGTTGCCTCTCTCACGCCCCCAACCAGGGGTTGGCCCGCAATCCAGGCACATGCCCTGACTGGGAACCAAACTGGTGACTCTGGTTCACAGGCCAGCGCTCAATCCACTAAGCCACACCATCCAGGGCTGGTTGACTCTTTTTTAAAAGTTCCGTTAAATTAGTTTTTCTTTCAGAGTAGCATTTCGTGATCTTTAATACACATTAGTGTTTTGTGCTATGTGAATGATTTATTGGAACAAACTTCAGTGGAATATAGTCACTAATATATTTGTAATCTAAATGAAGTTTTATTTTAGTCTATGTGTATAATATATATAACCAGAAATATATATTTTTAAATCAGTTTAGTCGTGTAAAAATTCTTACTTTACATAAATTGTTTGTTGTATATATATGTAGTTTTTAAACCATAACACCATTTTCTTAAGGGCAGATTAAAATTGCATTGCTGTGTCTTTGTATAAGTTATTCATACTCATGGATTCAGATTCTCAACTAGATTGGTTAAATAAATGATTCTATGGGCCCTAGATTGCTTGTATATTTTCTTTGCTGCATATACACACATAGTTTTAATCATTGGTCCAAATCTCTGTTTCAGCTCAAAATTAAATGCTGTTTTGCTGAAACAATTAACTGAAGTCAGAATGACAAATGTGTGTGTCTTAATTTTTTTTTTGTAAAAACTTTGAGGTAGTATTTGAACCATAACTTTTGCTGGATGTGTTGTATTTGTCAACCACCATGGGATTTGGAACATTAATTTTATCTGCTTTATTTCTTTTCTTCTACAGAAATAAAAAAATTTTCTTTTCTTTTCTTTTCTCTTTTTAATCCTCATCTGAGGATATACTTATTGATTTTAGAGAGGGGGAAGGGAGAAGAGAGAGGGAGAGAAACATTGATGTGAGAGAGAAACATCAATTGGTTGCCTCCTGTAGGTACCCTGACTAGGGACTGAACCTGAAACCTAGGCATGTGTTCCGACCAGGAATCAAACCCACAGCCTTTCAATTTACAAGACAATGCTCCAACCAACTGAGACACATTGGCCAGGGCAAATATTTATTTATTTATATGGGTATTCATTTATTCACATTGCCCATTCTTTTAATTCATTGAAACCCATATCTAGAATTTCTTTTAAAAGCCAACAAATTAGTTTCCATAGAATGGAAAAGGCTGCTTAGTGGATCATAGTTCTGAAAAGACTGTTCTTAGTGAGGAAGTGTAACAAACATTCTTTGGATAGTAATGTTCTTTGTTTGTATAGTAAAAGTATTAATATCATTTCTAAGTTGATGGGGAGGATAAAAATACAATGGATACCCTTAAATCTGGTATCTCAGGTATAGGAATAACAGACATCTTTGCTGTTCTATTAGACTTTTGCTGTGTGTAGTTTTACAGTATGACATGTTGTAAATGTTTAATGATCTATGTAGTAATAGAATTCTACTCTGATAGTCTAGACATTTCTTCCTATTCGCTTTACCTTAGAATTATGTTGAAAGATTTTTTTAACTGTATAATTTTAATATATAAAAATTAATCTAAGTTTTACAATTTTAACTCCAAAGTAAACTTCATTAGTTCTTTTCTTTGGTATTAAAATGTGGAATTCTTTTAACATAACACAAGTTGTTAATGAAGAACTGACTGAAAGTCAATGGTGGTGTCAAAGCATGAACCACAGGTTTTTTTCTACATACCAGTTCCTCAATGTTAGGTGGCAACTCTGATGCATATCTGTAGGGAAACAAGAGTATCTGGGAGTAGGAGTGTATGGTGATGTATGCCTTGATTATTTTCAGGTGGCTTTGAAAGAAGTCAGTGACAGCTTTGGTTTCTTTCTCAGACTCTGGTATGGGGCCCGCATAGGTTTCCTCACACGAGTCTCTGGTGTCAGGAAAAGCTACAGAGGACATAGACGGATGAGATCACAATCTGCTTGCCTCCTCAGTACAGCCACCACTTCTGCTGATGTGAATTCACAAAATGTTGTAAACATTTTAGTCTCCCAGATTTATAGGGCCCCTCTATGTTTCTGGTGTCATAGTCACTGCAGACTAACTTTGTACACATACCTCAGAGTATAACAGACTTAGCCAATGGGAATATTCTTAGTCTTGTTTATTTTCCCTCAGTCCAATGTCACAGGAATAATACACCAGGAGCAGTCCAGGGCTTGGGGCCAGAGAGATCCCAGTTCCAATTTATCTGTAGTTCTAACTTACTGGGTACCGGTTATGTTCTTTGAACCCGAGTTTCTTCAACCTGTTTTAGCAGGCAGCCATCAATTAGGGAAGCTGCTATTATCATATTCATTATGGTAGAATAGAATTAAAAGCTGAGATGGCGTTTTCAACAAAGTTAGGTAACAGATATTATGAATTGTGATAGTGATCATTTTCCCTTGAATATATGTAATTATACAGTCATATTTGTGTAGCAACTATAAACTCATCTGATATAGCAGGTCTTTGTTTATTATTGTATTTTCATTAAACCTTTTCACTCTTTTTTCCCCAGATATTTCTTTTCACTAAACATCTAAAGAACTATCTGTATGTTGGTTTTAACCACTGGTATTTCTCAATTTTTATCATATCAGGATAAGGAAAGACCTTAGACCTCTCTTCAGATTATTTGAACTTTTTGTACATCTGAAGTGTGCTTAAATTTTAGCAAGTTAAATATATTCAACCCCACACCCCAACACCCCACTTCCCACTTCCTCCCATATGATAAAACATTCGTAATGTCTCTATAGAGTGATGATATCTTTCATTTTTAGTTTAGAAAATTAATACTCACTCAGGTAAAACATATCTTTACTGAATAAGTAGGTGGTTTAAGTAAATTCCATGTCTAAACACTCTTTATAGCTCTTTTCCTTGAGATCAAGTCAACTCACAGTTCCATGAGGCATTAAAGTTCCTGTTGAGGTCAGTGCCAATGCATTTGGAGTTTTGGTTCTTGGAACGATTTTCTTCTCCACAAGTGGTTCTGCAGGATTAAATAACAGAAGTATTTATAGCAGGTCAATTTGCATTTTTCAGTTTGATTATTTCAGATCTTCCCTGTGTCTACAGTTATATTTGAAATCCATCTATGTAAACTGAGGCCTTTTTTTTATAAAGAAAAATGTATTGTGTTCTTGTAACTTAAAATATTTTCAGAAATATTGCTTTTTATATAAGTATTTTAAACAATTCAGTTAGTTTTAAAAACTGTTGATTAGTTCTCAGTATTAGAAATGATAAATGATCTTCTGAAATTACCTATACTTAAGTTATAACTTCATTGCATCTTTCACCATTTAGAGATTCAGATATAATACAGGTAAAATTGTGACTATTGGAGCATACTTTTCAGAAAAGAACTTTATGTGATAGTGTCTGTCTGAAAGTTCATTATTAATCTAATTTAGTGGCAGAAGGGAAATGAAGGATCTTTTTAAAAGCCAGACAGATATCTGCATCACTTTTTAATTTATTTTTTTATATAATTAGTCTCAACTTGAATTCTGTCCCAAGTTGATGGAATATGGTGACGTTTGCTTTGAAGTTAATGTATTCATAATATTTTTAAACAACCACTAGTCTTAGTTAGAGTATCCTTTATAGTTACTGCTTTATTTCATTTTTCCACATTACCAGATTCAGCAGCAAAAATTTCATATTGTTTCAAGAACACTCAGGGGGAAACAAGATGGCGGAGGAGTAAGTGGAAGCTACACTAACTTCCTCCCAGAACTAGTCTGGATTTACAACGTAATTTTGGAGAATCATCTGGAATAACCAACCGAACACCAGCTGGAGAGAAGTCTTATAACCACGGAGAGACAGAAAAGGCCACTTCATCACAATGTGACGGTAGGGAGTGCGGAGATGCGGAAGGGCTGGCTGGCGTCACACGGGTGGCAGCTGAAGGGACTGAGAAACAGCTGAGCAGCCAGGGATTCCCCCTGAGAAGGGCAGGGTCTAAACCCCCAGCTGGGCTTCCCAGCCTACAGCAACAGAGTGGAAAGTAAAATAGTATCCAGCTGAGAAAAGCGAAAAGCCACAGGGGTTCTTGCTAGCCGGAGAGAAACAGCTGGAGAAAAAGAGCTCTTAAGCGGATCACATATGAAAATATTCTGCCCCCACTTAACCTGGGCACAAGCAGAGGGAAGACAGAGAGGACTGGAGATGCTTGGGGAGAGTTTGGTGTGGTGGCTTTGAGGGGAGAGCTGGGGAAGCGGCCGGCTGGGTCCCAGGGCTGACTCATCCCCAGTAGTGCGGGTAGACCATTCCCAGCCAAGTGGCATCAGCCTGAGGGGAAGCAAAAGCCCTGCCTACAGGAATTAAGCTGCCACACCCACAGTCCTTAAGCCTGACAGCTAATCACAGATTGAATAGATTAACAACTAAAGGAGTCAGACAAAGGCAGTAGGTCCCTGGAAGTCTCCAACAGGCTGCCTAGGCCCAGACTGGTACAGGATCTGACGCCCCCCAGGGGCAGATCCAGGAAGTGCAGGTCATTCTAAGAAGCACCAACAAACAATAGGAGTCACAAAAATGGGGAGACAGAGAAACAACCCCCCATCGAAAGGAAAGGTAGAGTCCCCAGAAAGAGTGCTAAATGAAATAGAGGGGAGCAAACTATCAGATATGGAATTGAAAGCATGGATTATGGAGAAGCTCAATGAGCTCAGCGGAAACTACAAAGAACTCCAGAAAAACTACAGTGAACTCCAGAACTATAAGGAACTTACTGAGAATTACACCAGCATCAAAAAGGACATGGAAGCTATCAATAAGAGCCAGGAGGAAATGAAGAATACGATCTCTGAATTGAAGAACACAGTAGAAGGAATTAAAAACAGGCTAGAGGAAGCAGAAGATCGGATCAGCGAGCTGGAGGACAATGTAGACAAAAACTCCCAGACAGTGCAACAAAATGAAAAAAGACTGAACAAGACTGAAGAGGCTCTAAGACAGCTGCAGGACAACATGAAACGTAGTAATATCTGTATCATAGGAATTCCAGAAGGAGAAGAAGAAGAGCAAGGAATAGAAAATCTCTTTGAAAAACTAATGACAGAAAACTTCCCTAACATGAGGAGAGAAAGAATCATGCAAGTCCAGGAAGCACAGAGGGTCCCAATGAAGATGAACCCCAACAGGCCCACTTCAAGACACATCATAATTAAAATGCCAACATTCAAAGACAAAGAGAGAATCCTAAAAGCAGCAAGAGAGAAACAACTAATAACATACAAGGGAGCTCCAATAAGGCTATCATCAGATTTCTCAGCAGAAACACTACAAGCCAGAAGGGAATGGCAAAATATATTCCAGGTAATGAAAAACAAAGGCCTACAACCAAGAATACTCTACCCAGCAAGGCTCTCATTCAAAATGGAAGATGAAATAAGGAGTTTCCAAGACAAAAGAAGGCTAAAAGAATACATCTCCACCAAACCAGTATTGCAAGAGATGCTAAAGGGTCTGCTTTAAGAAGATGAAGAAACAGAGAGAGACAGAGAGGAACATGAGTACAAAGGGGGAAAATGACAATGAATAAGTACTGAAAGAGAGAAGGAACTTCTACCATTTGCAACAACATGATTGGAACTAGAGAGAATTATGCTTAGCAAAATAAGCCAGGCAACGAAAGAAAATTACCTTATGCTATCACCTGTTACAGGAAACTAATGAACAACACAAATGAGCAAAATTGAACCAGAGGTATGTAAACAAGGAATAAACTAACAGTAACAAAGGGGGAGATGGGAGGGAGAGAAGGGGTAAGAAGGGGAAGGGTCTAGTCAAAGAACATGTATAAATGACCCATGGACATGGACAACTGGGTGGAGACTGAATGTGGAAGAAGGGGGGGCAGGGTGCAGGGAAGCAAGAGGGGGAAAAAGTGAGACAACTGTAATGGAAAAACAAACAAACAGAAAAATTTTTAGTGGGGGGAAAAATAAAAATATAAAGAATAGAAATGCAAGTTCAGTGAATATTAGAAGGACAAGGATTTTCCTTCACACTGTATATTTTTCTCCCTATCTGATCCCTCCAGAATTTGACATTCTAAAGAAGTAAGTAATGACCTAAGTTTCTTTGCATAAAACTAATAAGACCTGTTGTTAATAACGAGTTTTTTGACTAAGACTTTGACTGGAATGTCATGCCTAAAGGAGACATGCTTGGGCTTTGGTTGTTACAAAAAAGCCCTGAGCAACTGGGACTGACCTTCAAAAGTAATAAAAGTCCACGAGATAAAAGGCCTGGTACCTTGGATGGATGAGCGGTCCATAGCAATCTTTCCAGGGAAGGAACGAAGGTTGTTTTCCTGAAAGATGGCTAGAAGGGACCATAAGGCACAATGGAAAACCAGAAGGACCTGGAAAAGACAGGTGTTTACAGGCAAGGCTGAATGCCAGGTATGTGGCTCAGCTTCTGTGCCCTGAAGGGCAGACTGAAGGTCACCCTAAATGTTCCTTGCGTAAGTTCCAGCAAAGCAGAACTAAAGATCATAAGTGATCATTTTCTGCTCTTGTTGTGTTTATGCAAATGAACAGGATAAATTAAAAATGAACTTAATGCAGTCCCTTTAATGACAAGGAGGGTAATCTTAGGGAGAAAAATGATGATTCAAGGAAGATCACAATGCCCAGTGGTAGACTATAAAGTAGTGTAGCTAACCGTCTTTAAAGTTTCTTTTCATTTAAAATTTGTTTTCATTTGAAAGTTAAACTATGTCTGTGGCATTATCAAAGATGTTTAATTTACAGGCAAGAAGAATGTCAAATGCCTTGCAACTGGATGTCTTTCTGATAAGACAGTCCTACAGATTTAGAGACTTGTATGCGGGTTATGTTACATAAATTAACATGTGTTTTCTGTTTTCAAAGGGCATAAGCCTACGATCTCATTACCTGAGTGATTGTCTGTACATATAGGCCTCACTTAATCCTGTCTGCATTGCTGCCTCCTGAGACTCAATGGTTTGGCTGAACTAAGTGGCTGGGTTGGTGAAGAATGGGGTGGTCTGTGGGCTTTACTTTAAAACTGGTTTCTCTTTTCTATCCTAATGGCTTGGACAGAAAGAGCCCAGAGGTCTGAGAGGGGGGAAACCTAAAATATTTCCCTCAGTCCAAACTAAGTATAATGGGCAAAAGGGTTTTGGACAGGTGAGATGTACCTGGCACACCTTCCTCCAAAGAAACTCTTCTTTTCCCTAATGTGGGACATTGAAAAATTAATACCTGTCTTTTGTCATCTAGTGGTTACGGATTGAATGATGTCCTTTAACCCTGTTGCCCCCAGAATACAACAAGGATGCCAGCCTGTTAAACCAAGCATGCCGTTGTCCAGAGACAGCCAACCAACCTGGAGTCTGCACGATCCTTTCCCATGTGGGAAGGCCACCCTCCCCTCCACACCCCCACTCTTATTAGGGATTTCTTGACCCAAGGGTAGGTAGGACAACGACCACGTCCAGCTTGAAGCAGCTAGAGGAGCTCGGGACCTTCTCCATTGTCCTTTATAAGATTGTAAAGGGTCCTAAGTCTGAGAGGGAGGGATTGTTATTTTTTATTGTTAAAATATTTAACTATTTAATTATTTAAAAAAAAGAAGAAGAATATATGAAAGGGTGAGACAGGAGAGCTTGTATGTATGACCCATGGGCATGGACTTGGGGAGGGGATTGTTGGGGAAGGGGGGTGCTGGGCGGAGGGGAGCAAAGGGGAAAAAATTGGAACTATTGTAACAATATAATCAATAAAATATACTTAAAAAAGAAAAGAGAATAGGACAGGGAAGCAGATTAGAGCAAATTAGGTTATTCCTTGGCAACATTAAGGTTTCCTTGAAGTCTGTCATCATTGACTTAACATGAGATTATACAGTATTATAATGTGGGTTTTCTCTAGCCATATTCAGCAACAAGTTTTCAGGCCTGTAAAAGACAGACAATTGGATTAAACTGAGGCTGAAGTTAAATAAAGTAACAGAGAAGAAAAAAGTTACAAAATAAATGAGTCTTGGAGCAACTGAATGGTTATAATAATGGGATTATGACATCTAGGATGATCATCATTGTAGTCTTTCCCATTTAATGCTTTTGCTCTTGAATGCCACTTTATCGGAACGTCATATTGTCACTGATATTTCCTGTTCATTCCACAAACTGGCATTTTTGCTCATTCTTTTTACCTTTAACAATTTTGAATTACTTGTTTTTATTGAGTCTCTCACATAAAAATTATAGAATTAAGAGCAGTGGTGATAGTGGCAGAGTTTTAATTCCAAAAATGTGTTTCTCTAACCAAAAGCAATATTTTCTGATTTCAGACTGTTTTTATTTCATAGATTGAATAAATATCCTCCCAAATCACATTTATAACATAAATTAGAGATTATTTACATTCTCTCCATCACTTATATAACTGTGCTGGGATAATTTACAACCCTAACTTTGGTTTCAGCTTCTTAATCTCTTTTGTATGGAAATTTTTCTCAGTTTGCTACAAGTACAGGGTGATCAATGTACTTCCAGTTTGGGATGTCAAGATTGTTCTTTCAGATAATGTTTATAGTCAATCAGACTCAGATTTAAAAAGAAAATGTTTTTGTTT
This sequence comes from Furipterus horrens, assembly GCF_987537825.1. Lineage (NCBI taxonomy): Eukaryota > Metazoa > Chordata > Mammalia > Chiroptera > Furipteridae > Furipterus > Furipterus horrens. The sequence continues at coordinate 60,445,882 of NW_028327171.1, read as the reverse complement.
TGTTTTGTTTTGGTTTTTGGAATCTTAATCTGCAAGATAAAAGGGTACCAAGATTCAACTGCCATGGCAAGTAGTAAGAATGATAGCCCAGCTGCTACGCTAAATAATTTTTCTGAATGCTAGCTGGGATAGGCTTTTCTGAACCAGCATGTCCCCTCCCTCAGAAGCCTTATGGAACAGTGTCCTTACTTCCTCAGCATGACCTCCATGACAAATCTAAACTAGAGGTGCTGCTTTCACAGAAATCTCACTCCTTGTGGACTATGGCAACAGTGTATTTTGCAAGAGTAATTGCAAAATCAAGACTTGCTCATATTAATTGTCCATGGCCTATCTTTGTTTTCGGTCGCTGTTATTTTGAGCTTCCTTCCTAGTTTCTAATGTTAGTTTCCAGTCTGGAACTGTTTTATTGTTGTTCTGATCTTCCTATTAAAATAAGTATTGGCTATTTCTATGACACACACACACACACAAAAGAACACTCAGAAAATCATATTTGCCTTAGTCTGAAATTGAGATTTTTAAAAATATACTTTTGTGAATTAAAATAAACTGGTTACCCAAATTTTAAACTTAATACATAGCAATCATGGTGCATTAAAGTCAGTAAATAACATATTATCTAAATGCAATAAAAAAAAAAAAAAAACCCTACAGAACACCACATTACCTGTTTCCATGACCAAATATATCCATCAATGTTGAACACAGGAAGAACATAAAAATTCATTCAGTCCAGGAGTTTGGTCATAATTTTGTTTCTTCCATAAGTTTTGGTAGCCTGTGAGGATAGGAAAAAAATGAAGCTATTGGTGTAAAGTTTAGCTAATATAGGGAAAGTTGTGGTTATAATAGCAATAACTACCACTCCTTAAGTCATCTGCCTTAGGTCACATGATTTTGAACATATCTCTCCTAGATGGTACAAAAATAAATGACCCATATAGATGACATAAAGTGACATTTATTCAGACTAATGAACTTAATTGAACTGAGCACTTTAAAGGATCATTTGATTATTGAGACTCGTAGCATTTCAAATGTGGCATACAATCATATTCATAGGAAGAATAGAGGCCAAGTGAAAAATTAGCAGTATAGCTTATTTAAAATGAATTATTTCCCTCACACCCTTTTTGAGTCTATAAGCATTTGAATATATACATATTGGAGAGGATTCATACATTTATTATAAATAAGATTAAAGAAAAAGTGCTCTATTGATAAAAAACTCAACAGTTTAGAAACTGACCAATCAACTTCTTTATTTTTTCACATGTGACTGAAATTTCTCTAATTATCTGGACTTTCTATGGCTACCTAAAATCTCTGTCATCAGTTTTGGAAAAATCTCTTCCAGGTACAGCTGTATTGGAGCCAGGAGATATCTTGTAGTCCTATGAAGGGTGTTCCTTTATGGGCTGAGTAAGGGGTGCACTGGGCTTTCGGCTGGAAGAGCTAGAACAGGGCAGGGATAATCTGCTCAAGTGGCAGATTCACACCTAGTGAAACTATCCACATCCAGAAGGCCATTGTCATGCCTATTTCATCACTGTGTTCTGTGCAAAAGCGGCAGACAGAGCAGGTTAAACATAGAAGAAGTCAGAATACAATAGAAATAGAGTGAGAGGGTTAACAAACACAAACTTTTTAAAAAGTGAGTTATTTTTCACTTGGAAAGGGAATTTAAATGTGCCAAGTGTATGTGTGGTTAATGAAATACCTAAACAGAACTAAAGTCTCTGCTTTGAGCTTTGAAAGGCCATGTTTGTATGTTAGAATATTAAGATAGTTTCAGATTTTCCATGCTTAACTGTAGGAAAAACTCTCGTATTGTAATACCCACCCCCCCCCCAATTTTTTTTTTTTTAAAGCTGTCAGCTGGAGTTAAGTCTGGAGGAAGGTGTCAATTTTATAAAAACTGAATGTTGAGTAAAAACCAGAGCATCTATTTTCTGACAGCACTAAATGTGGGCTTGTCTAGTTCAGTGGAACTGCACTCGTTTGGAAAGGGTAGTTGCCACTTGGTGAAGTGCTGGAGACTTGCCAATCAGTGGAGGATTGTGTGTGTTCCAATTCACTTACCTGATAGACAAACCACTGACAGAATGCTGGGGAGATCCATTCTTGTGCATGAATGCCACAGTCCATGAAAATAGCCTTTCTCTTTCATCTTTTTTCCCAATCTATTTACAAATAAAGTCAAGATATTATTGTATTTTGTACGAATTCACACATTGATCTATCGTTGTCTTATAACTCATTCATATTCTCAGAGTAATTCTTCCTCCTGTCTCCTGTTGAATGAGTAACTGTGTAAACACATATTGTTCTCAGGTAGGACCATGACATATATCCTTAAATGTCTATACATAATTCATAATCTATCACATAGTATATTTTTCAAAAGTTTTTCCTAGTGTCAGAGTTGCTTTTAGAATTTTTTAAAAAATCGGTCTTGCTTTTCTTATTTTCCTGCTAACATTCTTTGGCCTGAGATATAAATTATAAAGTTGCTTCTGTTTCTGACATTTTCTTTTGTTTTGTTGTCTTCATAACCTGAGGATGTTTTGCTTGGAGTGAAAAAGATTTTGTAGTGTTTTTGAAGTGAGAGGGAAGACTAGTGACTGGATGTTTGAAGGGCTGTCATTTTGAAGAGAGGTTAAATTTGTTTTGTGTAGTTGGAGAGAATAAATGGATGGAAATTTAGGGTAGGGAAGGGCTTCCCAGTTATTAAGGGGATGTATCTGGAAGCAGTGTCTTTGGATGTACAAAAATCCAGCAGCAGCTGAATGACAGTTACCATCTCGGTTATAGAAGGAAATCACCCATCAACGTGGGGTTGAAATGCCTCACTTACTGTTTTGTGAGCCTATGATTCTATGTTCTTGAACTTTTCTTTTCTTCATGACATTTTAGTTATCAGTTTCACTGAGTTTTAATGGACAGGAAACTGTTTTCTATACCAGGGACACCACTAACTCTTGTAATAAAGATACAGGATAAGATACTTGTGTTTGTCCACAGTGACAAATGATTTAATCAGGAACTTTCTTGGTTCCACCTAAAATCATCTGTCACTTCTGTTCTAGAATGGATGTCTAGAGCTTAAGTATTCTCTAAAAAATAAGACATTTATTGTATAAAAATTAGATATATGTGTTAAAAAGTAACTTTAAACTTCATGTTTTTCAACAATAATATGAATCAGTAGTTCTTAAATTATTTTTACCTTGAGAATATACAGTGGGTTATCTTCAATGGTAGTTCTAATTTTAATACGAGAGATCATTTCAGGATGCTTATGCACCATTTTTTCAGTCCAAGCAACAATCTTAAGAGTAAAATCATTATGAGGAATTAGAATAAAAGAAAACTAAATGACAACAAATGTTTAGAATAGCTCTTTTTCTTTTCTTCCTTTTTGAAGCACAGGCATTTTATACTGTACCTTGTCCCAGGTATTGTATTTTGCATAGCTGTGCCTGCCTGGAATATCCTTTTTGACATCAAACTGTTTCTCAATCACTTCCTGTAGATTATGAATCAAGATTCTGTTTGACAGGGGAATGATAAAATATACATTTACTGGAGAAAAACACATTTATCTTTCATTTGCAAAAAATTTCTCTTCCTTTTTCTTTATCTTAGATCAGGTTTTCCCTGTTTCTTGATTATTCTCTTACCATTTCCTTCAGACATGTCATTTGTCTGGCTTCAGATCTTCCCATTTTTCTACAGCTATGCTGTCCAAAATAATAGTTTATAGCCACACATGGTGATGAAATACTTAAAATAGACTTGTCCAAACATAGAGATTGCTGTATATGTGAAATAACTCACTAATAAGTATAATCATTACATGTTGAAATAATATTGTGGATGTGTTAGCTAGCTCAAATAGAATATTTTGTTAAAATTTATTTTTTTAATGTGGCTACTAGATTATTTGAAATTACCCATGTGTCTTGCATTATACTGTTATTGGCCAGTGCTACTCTATAGTCACTCACAGTCTTTCTTCAAAACACACACACATTCATGATCACATAGCTCAGACAACAGTGGATACTCTTGTGCACAAATCTACTGACTGTCCCAAGAAACCTGAGTAACAATAATAATAAGCATTTACTTAGCACTCATCATGTTCCAGTCATGCTCTAACCAACTTGCATACATTAACTTATTTAATCTCCACATTGAGATTATTATCCTAATTTTAGAGATGAAAAAGTTGAGACATAAAGTGTTTAAATAACTTGTCATTGTTACAGAGCTAGAAGATGGCTAGGTTGGTTTGGAGTATGTGAAATAAGGTGCAGGAAGAATCATTGGAAAGCTAGTGTTAGGGACCAGAAGGCTTATTCTGGTCTGTGTCCTCTTATCTATTTCATGTCATCCTGAGTTATATCATCTCATCACCTCATTGAATCACATGGCTTTGATGGCAACCTAATGGTCATCCATATTTATACCTCCACTTCTGGCTTTTTCCCTGACCCTACTTCTCCCTAACCTCTCTCCCTACCTCTCCCAAGGCTTGCACATCCAGCTTCCTACCTGAGATTTCAGCTGGATATTCATATATGTAGTATGGTCCAGGTACTGTCTTACACACATTATTTATTATATTTTATTTAATTACTATTAGCACCATTTACAGATGGAGATGTTCAGAAAATTTAAATATAATTTGTGTGTGGTGGAGCTGGAAATTTGAATGTCAGCTTGGTATTTCAAAAATACCACTGTCATCATATGCATAAATACTTTTTTCTTTATTTTTATCGTTGACACTATTATAGATATTCCCATTCCTCTCTGCTCCCCTTTGCCTTCCTCATCCAGCCTCTGTCTGCCTTTTCCTCTGGTCATCACTACATTCACAAATATTTCTATATATTTTGTTTGTTTAGGAATTTTCTATTTTGTCCTACTAATCTGTTTTCTTGCTCTTGTGTAAACATCAAACTATATTTAACTATAGTTTTAATATTGAATTTGAATATTTCATAAAGTCTTTGTCTGGTTTTCAAATTTTTTGAGTAATTTTACCTATTTTTTAGGAATGTTTTGTCAGAATCATTTTAGAAATTATTAGAAGAGTTAGCCTTTATTAGAATTGCACTAAATTATGAATAAGTTTGAGAAATTTATAATTAATAATAAAGCATAATATAGGTTTTTTATTCTTCAATAAAATTTTATATATTTTTCTTATAGAGTTTTTTTGAGTCTTATGAGTGGCTTTTTTACAACTAGATACATGAACTGATTATTACATATATCATATATTAAAAAACATTGCTTTCATTATACTTATCTATTAGCCACTGTATTAATTTAAAAATTATCTTTTTACTTCTGATACTTTTAGTTATGTCTTCAGAGTTTTCAGTGTAGTTATTCTGGAAAAATAATACTTTTTACTTTTTTCAATATCTATTTTTTCTTGCTTTATTGCATTGGCTAAGCTCTTTGAACAAAGGAAATAATAGCGGTGAAAGAGGATGTTCTGTTTTCTTTTTCTGGTTTTAACAAGAAAATCTGTCTTTTACCATTAAGTATATACAGTGTTGATTACCATTTAGAGGTTAATATAGCAGTGTTTATATAATCAAGTTATTATTGTCCATTGATGTATGACTGCAATTAAAATTTATTATTAGATTTGTTAATATGTTAAATATTATGTTACAGCCATAGGATATTTACATACACTCTTACAAAAATGCCTTGTTCTTCATAGTTTATATATAGTTATAAAAGCTTGTGTAACCTAGGAGGAATACACTGGACACAGGGAAAATGATTCTCAGGAAGCAAGCATACCATCAGTAGGTGATAGCTGAGAGCAAAAAATCCCCCAAAACAACAAAAAAGTAAAATTACATAGATAGAGGACTTAGGAAACACAGGGGTCAAATGTAAATCCAAATTACCCAACATATTTTGGGAACTCAGCCTTTGAAAAGATCATTCTCTTATAGCACAGTATGAAACTTGGTTTTATAATGATAATCTCTCAATCAAAAGCAAACCACATTCAATATACTCAATTTTTCAGTGTAGTAAGGCTTTTAATGAAAATCTTTCTGTGAAATATTTAAAATAAAGGACTTTCTGAAGTTGTATTTATCTGAACAATTTATTTGGCTAATATAATTTCCCATTGACTTCATATAAAAAAGGCATTATACTACTTTTGTGGATGAAACACAGGAATTTTTCTTCTGTTAGCAATGAGTTCTAAGTAGGAAGATGTTTTCTATTTTTAAACATTTATTCTAGTCATTTAGGACAGTATCATGCACTCTTTTACTTCTACAAATTCTATCAAATAAGAAAGCAGGGATTCAGTGGGAAGAGGTTCTGTGATCAGATATTCTTGGATTCCAACCCCAGTCAGGCTACTTAATGTGATCTTGAGCAGGTTAACTATTTCTCCGATTCTCAGTTTACTCACTGTAACAGTGGTACCAAATATACCAGCCAGGGCTGTGTGAGGATGAAATTAAGTGACATAGGAGATGTACCTGGCATTCCATAGGCACCCAGCGAACTTCAGTACGAAAGTGAAAATGAGTCACAAAACTGACAACCACTTCACAGTTTTAACATATCTTTAAAACAGGCTTTGATGGTCTGTACTTGTTTGACTCTGATTTCTTCAATTTCTCATAATAATGAACTGTGACACTGAAGCACCCACTCTACTTGTCAGTTTCTTCTTGCTGATTGACTGACTGATCTCAGTTTGGAGGCAGAACTTAAATGAGGTATACTGCTAATTAGGGTTTATTTAGCACATGAGACCAAGTACTGCTCATGAATATTGATTCCTATTAACAGCACTGACAAGCACATTATTATGCACATTATATATAACTCACTGTTTGCTTGGCTTTTGACTTATGATAAATCTGAGATTTCTGAGAAAAAGAAATTCTAAAAATTTTGGAATCAGCTGGGGCGTCTTGCACTAAAACTCACACAAAGGCCTGAAAATGTTGGGAATTATATTTTGGGTGGCAACTACATACATAATTAATTATTTTAAGTTCTAAAGAAAGCATGTGGTTTTTGCTCTACCTGCATTAATAGAAATAGAGGAAATAGGCCAAAGAGAAATTTTATGGTCCCCAAGGTTGATTTGTAACATAAGACAGTATTAATTAATCACAAGAAGCTCATACCTAAGAATATTTTTAGACTTATACATATCAATCTAGCTCTTGAAAATTGCAAGAGCTGAAATACAACCTTTCCACAAAGGCAGCTGCATGTGGACATCAGAACAATTCCAGATTGTTGCTGGTAGGAACTAGAAATTAATCCTAAGGCTGAAAATTAAGAACTAGGGCCAGATGTTTTTTTCATGAGCCCTTCTAATAACCAGCAGTGAGGCTTAGATGAAACCAAATTACTTTTTCTTAAATATTACTTTAGCACTCCAATAATTGTTTAATTTGTTAAAAATATTTCTAAATGTAGGTGAAAAGATAAATAATTATCATTGAGGATTTAATGATGTGAGTGGCTCATAATTATTCAGTCTTTCTTATGTGCCAGGAACTGTCTTCAGCATGGCATTTATACCTAACCTTTTAATCTTCTCTGCAACACTATTAATTGTATACCATTATCATCCTCACTTTTATACAGGGTATGTAGGTTTCCAAAGTTCTCACAACTGGTAAAATACAGAGGTTGGGATTTGAACACAGAGATGCCTGACCTCTAGCTGTGAACCATTATACAACAATGCCTCCATTGCAAGGAGTGACATCCCTGGACAGTACCATACCATCAGACCTGCCGTTTCCTTAGTCTACTGAGAAAAGTTTGCCTAGTTGGCCAGCTCTCCTGGAAACCTCTGTCACAATATCAGGGAGCAGAGGAGAAGTTCAGAGAAGAGGCAAAAATGAATCCTATTTTGGTAATTTCAAGGTGCCCTCCTTCTGCTGCTTTAGAGAGGAACAAAGAAGGAATGATGGAGAACTGTTGGCCAGTGTACAGTAATCTCCTGTTATCCAGTTTCATTGTCCAAGGTTTCAGTTATCTGTGGTCAACTGTGGTTTAAAAATATTAAGTGGAAAATTCCAGAAATAAACAGTTCATAAGTTTTAAATTGTATGCCTTTCTGAGTACCTCACTGCTTCTCACATAGACATTGTATCATCTCACATCATCACAGGAAGAAGGGTGAGTACAGAATAATAGGATATTTAGAGAGAAAGACCACATTCACATAACTTTTATTATAGTATATTGTTATAATTGTTCTATTTTATTAGTTATTGTTAGTCTCTTATGGTGCTTAATTTATAAATTAAACTTTATCATAGGTAAAAACATAGTCCGTGTGTGTGTGTGTGTGTGCTGACAATGGGGAAGCATGTTTCAGGGAGGCAGAGTCATTGTTATGGTGCCTTATAAACTGGTATGAAAACCCAGCTCTGGGTTTATGCCCACATTTCAGTAGGATGGTCTAATCAAAAGCATGATTTCAGGTTTCCACAAGATCCCATTTATCCCAAGTTGGGTTACCATGTATCAAACTGGGGCACTTTCTGACATGGATCCCCCAACACTGGAGTCATATCCAGTGTTGGACAATAAACTTTAAGGCATTAATTAATTCACTAGTAGGGAAAGGGAGCCTCTGGTGATAGCCTCTAGTTATCTTCTGTTGCACAGTGTGTGTGCGTGCATGCGCAATTGTGTAAACACATGTAAGTGGTCTTTCCTCCACTTGATCTAATAGAAGCAAAGGAACCAGGTAAAGAGTGATTCTATAGTCCCAGTCAATATCATGAAATCCCTGTGAAACACCATTTTAAAGATGAAGAAGGTGAAGTAGAGAGAAGCTAAATAAATTGTTCATATTAAATACATAATGCGTGTTTTAATTGGGACTGGACCCAGACAGCCTTGCTCCAGAATCCACAGTCTTACCTATCGTACTCTTCTGCTTTCCATACCAACATCTTGTCACCATTTGTAGTAGGTATCAATATACCTGCTTCACACTTGGGTAAGTAATATACAAAAATGTAGAGCAGAAGGAAAATGAATGGAATAGATATTGGAATAATTTTTTATTAAAATATGTATTTTACAGGACTGTATATACTTGGAATATGAACATGTGTCTGACTGAACATTATTAATTAATTAGACATTAATATGAAGGGTTAATTGCTGTGTCAGTTTGGTGTAAATATCTTTTGCATTTCCCACATAAGATTATGTGGATCTTAATAAGATTTTACTTAATTGCATCATTTGAATTTTACAATTATATTAGTAGTAAACAACTCTTTATCTTGTAATTTAACTTTTGATCAAAGAAAAGATAACCTAAAATGTCTCTAAAATACAAATGTCTAAAATATAAAAATATAATAAAAATGCTAGGGTTTTTAACTGATGACTCTAAATATGGTGTATGCCCCTTTAGGCTCATTGAATAGATGTATTTTCCTTTATATATCTTTTCACCAGTCTATTCAGGTTTGTTAGTATATACATTTTATTATTTTTAAAAATTTGGTCTTATATGATTTTGTAAAAGCGTAAATGAAAAGAGAGCAAACATGCTGCTTTAAAATCAAATTTGTCTTAGTAATTTAATTTTCTGAAAATTAAAAAATCACACACAGATGCTTTAAACTAAATAGTGGTTTATATGCACTGTCTAATGAAGGTTGTCTAAGTAAATCATTGTGTCAAACCAGCCTCGTAATGTGGTTTTATTCAGAATGGTGCCTGGGTCCAACCAGATGTTTCTGTTCTTAGAACCCTCTCCTGTTACTGCTGACATCAAGTAACACATATAATTAATATGCAAATAAAATTATCTATTTAATTAGTACTTGGAGACAAGATTTTAAATAGTTCTCGTCTGCACAGATCACTTTACATATTTATATTTCTGAGTAAGGTAACTATCTAATTAGATATGTGGCTTTCCTACAACTGTGGCTAATTTGGACCAGTTTCTAGAAATCATGTCCTAATTAGATAAAACTAATTTTTATAGGCAGTTTAACACTTTGGTTTTTGATGTGCATAGCAAGTAAGTATCATGGCAAAAGACAAATTGAAAAATGCACTATTTATGAGGATCTGAATTTAGATAATTAGACTTCTGTTTGAAGTCAGAATTGTCTCAGGCTACTAGAGGCAAATACAGGACCAAAGAGGAGAGAGGGCAGATGTGAGTGATTGGATAAAATGAAGGCATGTCAGCTACCTGCCCAGGTGCCTTCTGTCACAGTGATTTATTCCACTATCCACACTCATGTCAAGCAACTAGCCTTTTGTCTACATTACCAAGATACAAAGGAAAACATAATACTTCATTTTTATCCTGCTGTTCCAACCAAATTATACAAGATTAACTACTTAAAATTTATTTCAGCTTGGGCTGGATACTTTGTAAGAATTAGTTGATCACAGGAATATGACTCAGGTCTATATTAATGAAGCAAAGTGAAGGGTGTAGTAACTAAGGCATGCATTTGAGAAGTCTGGCTGTGAGTGAACCAAGAGACACAGTCACTAGGGGGTATATAGGGTGGAGTGGTGGGGTCTTTTAGATGAAAGAATCCGGAAGTCATCTGAACCTTAGCGTAATGCATTACTATTTCCTATGATCTTGGAGGTATATTTATAAAGTGTCTCCTTTGCAATTTATAAAACATAGAAAAACACATGTTGATATGTTATTTAAAAGGAGTTAAATGCTGATAAAAATTAATTTGAATATGTTCTCCTCATTTATTAACTTCATTTGTTTCACATCCCTCTTGAAACAGCAGAGGAAACAAAGAAAGAGATAAACAACAGCCTGCTACATTTTAAACTATTAAGCCATGAACGAGAAATTTTTTTAAACCTGTTTTACATATATTTTTCTTAATTTCAGTAGGGTTTATATCTATTGAGGATATTGAGGAATATTATAAATGCAACCAAGTTGAGATAAGCAGCAGGAAATCTGCTCTGCAATAGATTATAGCATTTTTATTTCAGAAGAGGTCTTTTGAGTGACAGTACTGTTAGGTAGCAGGAGCATGAAATAGCAAGTAAAAAAAAAGAACTAGTACTTAGCTATGTTTTGAATGGTGAAGATCTCAGTAAAGGGGATTCCTGGGATGCCAAGGGCTGGGGGAGTTAAAACAGGACCCCTTTTAATCACTAAATGTTTGAACATATAAAAACACATTTTGGGACTTCCGGCCAAGATGGAGGTCTAGACAGACACATTATGTCTCCCTCCACAACTAAGAAGGAATACAAATACCTCAAAACTAGAGACAACCAGAAGTTCCAGAAAACTGAGCTGCATGGAAGTCCAACAAACAAAGATATAAAAAAGAAATACTCATCCAGACAGGTGGGAGGGGTGGAGCTGAGGTGGAGAGGACACATTTTGGCAGAGGCAGCAGTGGCAATAGTGGCAGGCCAGTGGAAAGTGCAATTACACATTTTAAAAAGTAGTGAAGGATACCTGGGATGTGTTCCCAGCTCCTGACCAGACCACACAGCTCAGGGTCCCAGCGCCAGGGAAAATCAAGCCTTATTGTTTCTGACTGTGCAAACAAATGGGGGTTGGGGCAGAGGAAGAAACTTTAGGTCTCTCAGCAGACCCCACTTGTTTAAAGGGTCCCTATGGCCCTAGAACATCCACAGACCCACCCACTCTGGGAACAACAGCCCGGGCAACAGCTAGAGAGGTGCCAGTCCCATACAGAAGTAGGAGAATGCCTGGAAAAGGGTAAGTGTTGAGCAGGCAGCACTGTTACCTCTCAGACCCCTCCCCCACATACAGCACCACAATGTGGTGAAACGGGTCACCTGTACTGATGAATACCTAAGGCTCTGCCCCTTACAATGTAACAGGAGCGACAGCTTTACCTAAGACACAGAGGAAAACAAACACAGGAGCCTGTTAAGAGGAGGAAACGGAGAAGTATGGCCCAAAAGAGGGAACAGGATCAAGGTTCTAGTGGGAGAATTAAGCAACAAGGAGACAGCCAACCTAACAGATGAGCAGACCAGGTAAAGCTAAAGGAGTTCATCATCACCAAGCCATTATTGTATGAAATGCTAAAGGGACTTATTTAAGAAAAAGAATATCAACACTATGAACATTAAAATGACAGCCTAACAGATACAGAGTTCAAAACACTGGTGATAAAGATGCTCACAGGCTTTACAGATATGCTTAAGTATGGCAAATGCATAAGGGAAGAAGTGAAGGCTATGCTAAATGAAACAAAGGAAAATCCACACAAAATCAGTAGTAAAGGGAAAGAAACTGGGGTTCAAATCAATGATCTGGAACCTAAAGAAGAAAAAAACAGTCAACCAGAACAAAATGAAGAAACAAGAATTCAAAAAAATAAAGAAGCTTAGGAACCTCTGGGACAACTTTAAATGTGCCAACATCTTAACCATAGGGATACCAGATGGAGAAGAGGAAGAGCACGAAATTGAAAGCTTCTGTGAAAACTTCCCAAGTTTGGCGAAGGAAATAGACATACAAGTCCAGGAAGCACAGAGAGTCCCAAACAAGGTAGACCCAAAGAGGATCACACCAAGACACATCATAATTAAAATGCCAAAAGTTCAAGATAAAGAGAGAATCTTAAAAGCAGCAAGAGAAAAGCAGAGAGTTACCTACAAAGGGGTGCCTATAAGACTCTCAGCTGATTTCTCAAAAGAAACTTTGCAGGCAAGAAGGGACTGGGAAGAAGTATTCAAGGTGATGAACAGCAAGGGCCTACAACCAAGATTACTCTATCCAGCAAAGCTATCATTCACAATGGAAGGGCAGATAAAGTGCTTCCCAGGCAAGTTAAAGCTAAAGGAGTTCACCATCACCAAGCCATTATTGTATGAAATACTAAAGGGACTTATTTAAGAAAAAAAAGATCAATACTATGAACATTAAGATGACAACAAACTCACAACTATCAACAACTGAATCTAAAAAATAAAAACAAAATCCAACTAAGCAAACCAGAATAGGAGTAGAATCATAGGCATGGCGATCATTCAGAGAGGGGGAAGGAGGAGTAATGGGGAAATGGTGCAGGCACTAAGAAGCATAATTAGTTGGTACAAATAGACAGGCGGAAGTTAAGAATAATATAGGAAAGGGTGAAGCGAAAGAACTTATATACATGATCTATGGACATGAACTAAGAGGGGTGGGATTACTGTAGGGAAGGAGGGTAATGGGCAGAGGGGAGCAAAGGGAAAAAAAATTAGGACTACTGTAACAACATAATCGATAAAATACACTTTAAAAAGACAACAACAACAACAAAAAAAAAAACATTTTGTTTTCTGTATTGTGCTGATTTGCAATATTCATCACTGGGTTCACTGCTTGTTCACTGCCCCCATGCCCAAACAATGCATGGCTCATGGCTGGTGCTCAATACATTCTAATTCCCCCTTATTTTTCTATGGGATCACAGCGCCCCATTTTGGCCTCTTTGGTCATTCGAAAATTTTCTTCTCTTGGATTTGTCTTATTCCATTACATTGATTTGCTTTCTTGGAGGAAGAATTTCTTTCATAAAAATTATTTATTTACTATACATTCTATAGTCCCTCAACTCTGCCTTAAAGATGAACACTATTATTTGGCTCTCCTTTTATGCATCAGAATTCAAATGCAAAAATGCGGTGCTAGTGGTCACTAATAGCGTCTGGGCTCTGGGTGATTGCCTGTTGAGGTGACGAGTGTGGCTGAGCCATCCATGTCTGCTGATGTGCTCTCTGCCCTCACTAGGGGCTGGTTTTTGGAGATGGCAGGTGTAGATGATTGCTATTCTTGCAGATCAGAGCAAACATAAGGTGGAAGTTATGTGACCAGATTTGATTTAATTATCTCTGTAGTCAGGTCTCAACAGTCTGTTTTTACTTTTCCCAATTAAAAAATAGTACTTCCCTTTCAAGACACTCCAAACTTTGCATCTCCAGCACATTTGAATATTGAATAAGAGGACTTACTCTTAGTTCATGTCCATGGGTCGTGTATATAAATTCTTTGGCTTCACCCTTTCCTATATTATTCTTAACTTCCCCCTGTCTATTTTGTACCAACCAATTATGCTTCTTAATCCCTACACCATTTCTCCTCCTTCCCCCTCCCAGCTGATAACCCTCCAAATGATCCCCATACCTATGATTCTGTTCCTATTCTGGCTTGCTTAGTTGGATTTTGTTTTTATTTTTTAGATTCAGTTGTTGATAGCTGTGAGTTTGTTGTCATTAGTCTTTATAACAACCTTAGGAAATAGGTATGATTTTTATCCCATTTGATGGAGAAGAAAGCTGAGAGCCAGAGAGGTTAAGTACTGGACTAAGGCCACATAGCTGGGGTCAGAACCTCTGAAGATCATACTCTTTCCATGATTGGCTGCCTCTCATGAAAAAGCTTCAGATGGAGGAATGCAACCATCAAGTTTTAGAGCAAACAGTCGTGTTAAGGTGTGGACTGACTTTGTGAGAGGAAGGACTAGAACCCCGAATACTAGTTAAGGGACCATTAAAATGGTCCCCAAAGGAGGTAGAGCCAACATGAATGGCAGTGGCAGCAAAATGGAGATAAAAACATGGATTTGAAAAACACTTGGGAATTAGAGTAGGTGGAACTTCTGATTGATTTGAGGTAGAGATAAGAGTATATGGGACTAGAATAAATTCCAGATTTGGTTCTGGGTTTAAATCTGTTGTGTCATCTTGATTATTTAATAGAACTTCAATTCTTCTATTTTCAATGGGTTAAGTTATGACACCGACACTGAAAATCTATTGGAGAATTTGAAGTGATGTATGCAACATGGCTGGGACAATGCACCTTTGTATGGGAGCAGCTGAATAAATGATAAAATGATTATTAGCCCGGTGTGTTTTAAAAGACTGATCAAACTTTAAGAGTTTCCTTTTAAACTGGACCTGCTCTTGGAAAGGACCACATCTTGGTCGTTAATGTTATCAGTTAATATTTTAAACAGACTAGGGTGGGAGTGAACCCAACGGAGTGAGCAAAGCATTATTAAGGAGGAAAATGAGGCCTTAATAAAGGAACATACCCTTATTTCCCAATTCCAACTAGAAAAAGTTCTTGTTTGCCAGGCTTTTGGGAAGAAAAGTGGAAGTGGTAATTTGGGGAAAAACAACAAAAAAAGAATTGGCGATTGGCTGAATTATCCAAGTAGCTCCTGCCACTTTCGTTTATCTTTGTCTTTAGACATTGAACATAAAATTTTTAAAAAAGCAATTTTTAGAGAACAGAAAGAAGAGATAAAATATCTTTATAACTGCTTTACCTTGTTGGTTTCGGCCAAGTTCTTTATGATGCTTGCTTGTTTTTCATCCTGGGGCTTTATGCGGAACACTTTTTCCCCTTCATGAATGCAAAAGATGAAAATGTGAACTGTAAAGAGTATTCCTGAATCCTCTTCCAGCACAGACACTGCCACACAAGGTGGTGAGATTTACCTGTCAAAGCGGATGGGAGCAATTGCCAGGGTGGTAGCGATCAAACCCACAGGCAGGATGAAGCGCATGGTTCTTGTTTGCCCGTCCCCAGACCCCCTGCCAATGTTATGCCTCAGCCCTCATCCGGAGGAGCAGCTGATTTCCTCTTAGGGTTCTGGTGGATGAAATGTTCCCACCCCCACCCCCTATGTTTTCTAGTTGGGGAGAGAGAGGTAGGGTGGCAACATTAACACTAAATGCCATGCTAGTCATATGTGTTTTACAATAGGGAATTCCCATTTTACAGATGCGATGTGTGGCAAATTCATTTTTTAGCAAATAACTTTCTCAAGACAACAGAACTAGTATGTATGTTCACAGACCCGGGATTCAAACCCAGTTCTTTGTTTCAAAATACTATTCTACCATATGTTTGAACTGAATGGTGGAAGAAATCAGTTTAAATTCATACTTGGAATCTGAGACATATTTGAGTATCTGACCGCTGACCCTTGGTAGGTGGTACCTAATAGCATCAAATATGTTTTTGAAGCTACATTGTAAATTGTTAAATTCAAAACATTGGAATTACAGAATATTTTGAATATAGTATAAGTAATCTAGAAAACGTTGATGTGTTCATCATCTAGATTTTATGATGGTAACACTTTTGCCATATTTGTTCCATACCTTTCTTTGTAAAGAAGCAAACATTACAGAAAGAGCTAAAGCATCCACCTCTCCAGCCCTTTCCCCTTCCCCTCCCTCTGTCCTCAGAGGCAGGGCTTGTGCCCAAAGCAGTGAGGACTCCTAGATGGCAAGGTAATATGGCTGCTCAAATGTTGTACACTGGCTGCTGTCTTCAGGATCTGGATGGTGCAGGTGCCCAATAAATGGTTTTGTGAAAGTCGAATGAATAAATGTAATTTATAGGCCATTTTAAACAGTCTCCTGTGGGAGGGTCTTTAGTTTTGAGCACAGCTCAGTTAATTATGGATTATTTGGGAGACAACACCACCTTTGCCCAGAATCATAGATAATCTAACAGAGTGAGTAAATGGATCTAATCAGATAACTGTTTAGAATTTCCTTTTAAAATCTACTTCTTCACATTGATGGATGTATAGGTGGTTGTATATAAAACTTCTTAGAGTCATGGTTGCCTATTTTTATTATCAAATAATATCTTGGGGGAGATTATAAATTATAAGTAGCAGCAATAGTTTATTTCTCTCCATCTGATAGGTATGCAATATAATGTATGACTTTCTTTTATTCCTTCAAAGGTCCCCTTGCCCCAGCCCTGCAGGTAAGAGGAGGGTTTTACAAATGGTTTCATAATCTTGACATTGGGCAGCACTAGAAACTCCCAGAGCAAAGGCTTGTCCTATTGTTTCTAAGGATATGTTTGGCGGCATACAGAGAAAAAGAGTTTGACTTTGCACTTAGATAGTTATAACCTCAGAGTAGCTCCCAGACACTGGCTATGTTACCTTGAGCAAGCTGCCTCGTCATTCTGGGCCTTGGTTTTCTCATCTGTAAAATGTGGGTGCAAATGCGACTCTAAAAAGTGGCTGTGAGGACTAAATGAGATAGCAGATGTAAGGAACTTGGTGGATGGCAGGTACTAAAAAACATGCTGTGACCTCTAGGTAGTTGATAAAATTGTCAGATTCTGTAAACCGACTTACAGTTGGCCACTGGCAGATTGCAGAACTGATGAGTGTCAGCATGTGTCACATGGTAACTAAAGTGGCTGCTGTGACCTTTAAGGGTGAAACATCTCTTTATATTTGTTTCACTGTGGACTACTTCAATAATTTTTTTATGTAATACGTTTGCTTTTTGAAATTTTATTTTCTGATTCTGAAAGTAATAAATGTCCATTGAAAATAATTTAGCAAAATGTAGAAAAGTTGGAAGAAGACAATAGAAAAATCCATTAATTCTAACATTCTGATATATTTCTTGAAGCCTTTTGTGTGCGTGTGTGTGTGTGTGTGTGACTAGTTTTAAAACTGTAGAAAAGGCTTCTATATCGTTTTTTTAGGTCAAGTAGGAAGGACACTTTTATTTTATTTTGGGATCTAGGTAAATGTTTTAAGGATTCTGATATCTCTCAGGATAAGACTCTGATGATCACTAAATCTTTGACTTCTTAATATCTGTTGCATATTGACAAGTTTCCTGTTTTTGGAATAGGACATAAATATATGATGCTTTTAAGACTTCTCACTTCTCCCAATATATTTAGCCTCTGAAGAATTGTACAATACATGGAGTTTGAGAATATACTGAAGCTTTTTTTTTTTTCAGAACAGGTATACATTTTCAGAAGTATAGTTCAGTATAACTTTATATTACTGTAGCAAGATTTATGGAAGGTCTTGGCATATGTATGGAGTAGGAAAGTTGTTGGACGCCATATTATTTCAGGATGGACTGTGTAAGATAATTTGTTTCATAAATTCAATTAATCTCTTTAAAAAGAGATTTAAAGTTGAAATTTCACATGGCAACAATTTTCCATCATTCTGGATCTTGTACTCCTAGGATTTTTCAGTAGTATATGTCTAACCGTGATTTATAATATCACTTTATATATATATATTTTAATGTATTTTATTGATTATATTGTTACAATAGTTTCAATTATCTCCCCTTTACTCCCCTCCACCAAGCATCTCCCTCCCCCAGCAATCCCCCCCCAAGTCCATACCCATGGTTTGTAAAAAATAACTATCCTTCCCTCTCAGATATTAAGACCTTTTGTAATCTTGTAAAGGACAATGGGCAAAGGTCTCTGGCTCCTCTAGCTGCTTCAAGCTGGACATGGTCGTCATCCTACCTATGCTTGGGCCCAGAAATCCCTAATAATAGTGGGGGTATGGAGGGGAGGGTGGCCTTCCCACATGGGGAAGGATCGTGCAGACTCCAGGTCAGTTGGCTGTCCCCAGACAATGGCGTGCTTGGTTTAACAGGCTGGCATCCTTGTTGTGTTCTGGGGGCAACAGATTTGGCGAAAAGGGTTAAAAGACATAATTCAATCCATAACTACTAGATGACAAAAGGAAGGGATTAATTTTTCAATGTTCCACATTAGGAGAAAAAGAAAAAAAGAAAAGAAAAAAAGGGCTTCTTTGGAGGAAGGTGTGCTAGGCACACCTCACCTGTCCAAAACCCTTTTGCCCATTATACTTAGTTTGGGCTGAGGGAAATAGTTTAGGTTTCCCCCCTCTCAGACCTCTGGTCCCTTTCTGTCCAAGCCATTAGGATAGAAAAGAGAAACCAGTTTTAAAGTGAAGCCCACAGACCACCCCATTCTTCACCAACCCAGCCGTTTAGTTCAGCCAAACCATTGAGTCTCAGGAGGCAGCGCTGCAGAGAGGATTAAGTGAGGCTTATGCGTACAGACAATCACTCAGGTAATGCGGTCATAGGCTTATGCCCTTTGAAAACAGAAAACACATGTTAATTTATGTAACATAACCCACAAACAAGTCTCTAAATCTGTAAGACTGTCTTATTGGGAAGACATCCAGTTGCAAGGCACTTGACATTCTACTTGCCCGCAACTTGAATATCTTTGATGATATCACAGACATGATTTAATTTTCAAGTGAAACCATATATTAAATGAGAAGAAATTTTTAAGATGGTTAGTTGCCCTACTTTACAGTCTACTATTGATCATTGTGATTTTCCTTGAATAATGATTTTTCTCCCTAAGATTACCCTCCTTGTCTTTAAAGGAACTACATTAAGTCATTTTTAATTTATCTTGTTCATTTGCATAAACATAACAAGAGCAGCAAATGATCACTTATGGTCTTTCGTTCTGCTTTGCTGGAACTTACCCAAGGAACATTTAGGGTGGCCCTCAGTCTGCTCTTCAGGGCACAGAAGCTGAGCCACATACCTGGCATTCATCTTTGCCTGTACACACCTGTCCTTTCCAAGTCTTTCTGGTTTTTCATTGTGCCTTAAGGTCCCTTCTAGCCATCTTCCAGGAAAACAACCTTCGTTCCTTCCCTGGAAAATTGCTGTGGACCGCACAACCAACCATGGTACCAGGCCTTTTATCTCGCGGGCTTTTATTACCTTTGAAAGTCATCCTCAGTTCCTCAGGGCTTATTGGTAACAACCTGAGCCCAAGTATGTCTCCTTTAGGCTTGACATTCCAGTCAAAGACTTGGTCAAAAAAAAAAAAAAAAAAAAAAAGGAATCTCTATTAACAACTGGTCTTATTAGTTCTATTCAAAGAAACTTATGTCATTACTTACTTGTTTAGAATGCCAAACTCTGGAGGGATCAAATAGGGAGAAAAATATACAACGTGAAGGAAAATGTTTGTCCTAATATTCACTGAATTGTCATTTCCATTCTTCATATTTTCATTTTTCCCCCACTAAAAAAAATTTTTTGTTTGTTTTTCCATTACAGTTGTCTCACTTTTTTCCCCCTCTTGCTCCCCTGCACTCTGTCCCTCCCTTCCCCCACATTCAGTCCCCACTCAGTTGTTCATGTCCGTGGGTCATCTGTACATGTTTTTTCACTTGACCCTTCCCCTTCTTACCCCCTTCTCTCTCCCCCCCCTCCCCCCTTGTTACTGTTAGTCTACTTCTTGTTTACATAGCTCTGGTTCAATTTTGCTCATTTGTTTGTGTTGTTCATTAGTTTCCTGTAATAGGTGACAGCATAAGGTATTTTTCTTTCATTGCCTGGCTTATTTCGCTAAGCATAATTCTCTCTAGTTCCATCCATGTTGTTGCAAATGGTAGAAGTTCCTTCTTTCTTTCTGCTACATAGTATTCCATTGTGTAAATGTACCACAGTTTTTTCATCCACTCATCTACAGATGGGCATTCAGGTTGTTTCCAGCACTTGGCTATTGTAAATAGTGCTGCTATGAACATTGTAGTGCACAGGTTCTTTTAACTTGGTGTTTCAGGAATTTTTGGATATAATCCTAGCAATGGAATTGCTGGTTCAAAAGGCAGTTCCATTTTTAGTTTTTTGAGGTAATTCCATACTGTTTTCCACAGTGGCTGCAGCAGTCTGCATTGCCATCAGCAGTGCACCAGGGTTCCCCTTTCTCCGCATCCTCTCCAGCACAAGTTGTTTGTTGATCTGTTGATGATGGCCGTTCTGACTGGTGTGAGGTGGTATCTCATTGTGGTTTTTATTTGCATCTCTCTGATGGCTAGTGATGTTGAGCATTCTTTCACATGTCTATGGATGCTCTGTATGGCCTCTTTGGAGAAGCGTTTGTTGAGGTCCTTTGCCCATTTTTTAATTGGGTTGTGTATCTTCTTGGTGTTGAGTCGTATGAGTTCTTTATATATATTGGAGATCAATCCCTTGTCTGAGATGTCATTGGCGAATATATTTTCCCTTATGGTTGGTTTCCTTTTCATCTTGCTGATGTTTTCTTTAGCTCAGCAGAAACTCTTTAGCTTGATGTAGTCCCATTTGTTTATTCTTTCCTTTATTTCCCTTGCCTTAGGAGATATATCAGTGAAAATGTTGCTACATGGGATATCTGAAATTTTCCTGCCTATTTTTTCCTCTAGGACTTTTATGGTATCACGGCTTACATTTAAGTCTTTGATCCATTTTGAGTTTATTCTGGTGTATGGTGTAAGTTGGTGGTCTAGTGTCATTTTTTTTCATGTCCCTGTCCAGTTCTCCCAACACCATTTGTTGAAGAGGCTCTTTTCACTCCATTTGATGTTCTTTCCCCCTTTGTCAAATGTTAGTTGACCATATGAACCTGCGTTTATTTCTGGGCTCTCTATTCTGTTCCATTGATCTATATGTCTGTTTTTATGCCAGTACCAGACTGTTTTGATTACTGTGGCCTTGTAGTATGGTTTGATATCAGGTATTGTGATTCCTCCTACTGTGTTCTTCCTCAAAATTGCTGTGGCTATTTGGGCTCTTTTTTGGTTCCATATAAATTTTTGAAGTAAGCAAAATACCATATGATATCACCCAATACAGGAAACTAAAGAGCAACAGAAACAAACGAACTAAATAGGCAAAGACTAGAATAGTTGTCAGTAGGGGGGAGGGGGGAGGGAGAGAAGGGGGATAAGTAAGGGAAGGGTCTAGTCAAGGAACATATATGAATGACTCATGGACATGGACAAAGGGGAGGCATATAATTGTGGGAGAAGGGATGGGCTGGGAGGGGGGAGCAATGGGGGAAAAATGGGACAACTGTAATTGAATAACCAAAAAATAAAAATTAAAAAAAAATAATAATAAAAAAAATTTTTTTGAAGTATTTGTTTTAGGTCTTTGAAATATGTTGCTGGTATTTTAATAGAGATTGCATTGAATCTATAAATTGCTTTGGGCAGTATGGACATTTTAATGATGTTGATTCTTCCCATCCATGAGCATGGTATATGCTTCCATTTATTTGTATCTTCTTTAATTTCTTTCTTCAGTGTTATGTAGTTTTCTGAGTACAGGTCTTTTACCTCCTTGGTTAAGTTTATTCCTAGGTATTTTATTTTTCTTGTTGCTATGGTAAATTGAATTTTTCTTTCAGTTTCTATCTCTGAGTGTTTATTGTTGGTGTATAAAAATGCCTTCGATTTCTTAATATTTGACTTTGTATCCTGCTATTTTGCCGAATTCACTTAATAGGTTGAGTAGTTTTTTTGTGGAGTCTATAGGGTTTTCTATGTACACTATCATGTCATCTGCAAATAATGACAGTTTTACTTCCTCTTTTCCAATTTGGATGCCTTTTATTCACTTTATATTTTTTAAACTATGCTTTTCTGCATATTTTCAGACCTTATTACTATAAGACAAATGTTCTAGAAAATAGAAGTCAAAATTCTTTTGTAATTTATTAAAATCTTTCAAATAATTCTGTCGTCAGGTCAAATCCAATAAATTTCTGAAATACTTTTAGATATTTCATAAAGGATATGGTGAAAGAAAAATGTGTTACATTTAATTGTGGATGTTGGAATCTTAACATCAAAGCAAAGCAGCGCTGCAAAATGTTGTGGAGTCTTCTCCTCATTTGCTGTAGCCAGGGTAACATCTCAGGACAAAGGCCTGGGTGTGTGATTCAGGCAGTGTCAGACCTGGCCAGGGGACAGTGGCTGCCTGCTCAAATAAGATGACCCAAGAGGATCATCAAGACCCCTTTTGGCCCAAAATAACCTCATTAACTGTCATGATTACTCCTTTTCTTCCTTCTAGGCCTGAAATTCTCTCTGACCAGTTTATATAGTTAGCTAGAAAAAGCAGATAGACACATGGAACATGATTCTAGGTGTTCAGAACTTCCATAATTTAGTCTGAAAAACCAGTCTTGCTATTTTGTAGCCAAACCATTGGAGAAAAGAGAGATTCAGAGGGTCATTCCTGTGTTGTTGGTTAATTGCTGCTCTGAGGCAGATGAGAACATAGAATTGAAGGAAGGGCTTAGAGCCTGTCCTGGGCTCTTGGGCTGGGAGTAAATTAAAGAAGGGAGGAGAAGAGGTGCCCTAACAGCCAGGGGTTCCAGGGTGGGCAAGCCTGAGCTGGTGCACTGGGCAGTCTGGTCAGATGGGTAGGAGGACATATGGCACTATTGCATTGGGAAGGATTGAAGCAGACTCTTCTGTTTTTTGTTTGTTTGTTTGTTTTTCAGTTTAGCTCAGGCATGTGACACTTTTAGCCATTTACCTGACATTCTTAACCATTTGGCAAGAGATATAGCAAAAATGTCTCCAGTAAATCTCAGATACATGGGATTGTAAGTGAGAGTATTTGTGTATTTGCTCTCCTAATCCTAATTTTTCTTCTTAAAAATTCCTTGTAATTTTAGAAAAGCTCATCTAAAATTTCTAACTTCTATTTCAAAACATTCAATTTAGGGACTTTGGAGAGTTCTTTATGATTTAGTCACATAACTTCTGAGCTTGGGGTCACAGCATCCCTTAGTTAGGGGCCAATGTTATCTGCTAAGGGCAGGTAAGGGAATGTGCTGTGGAACTATCTATGAATTGAATGATACATCTCCAGCAAGAAAACGTCACTCAGGTAACTACAGTTGAGTTAGCCTTCTAATTCACAGCATGGATATAACTTAAATTGGAATGGGGGGAAAGATAATTTAGCTAAGTTGCATCTATTTTTAAAATACCATCAGTAATGCTTAAGAATTTATGGGGATTTTTTTTTTCCCTTAAGATGTCTCTTTTTATCATCCTATTTAAATAACGTTACTAAATTATTTTGATGTTTGCTTGACAAATTGTAGCAGCTTCACTGCTACCATCTAGTGGAGAGTTAATGCAATTAATCATTCTTCAGCTTGACAACTAAACAAACCATTGTGATTTCAAAGGATTCTTTTTGTTTTGTTTTGTTTTCTGTCACATACTAACACTTTGTATTATGTTTTTTATTGAGGGGACATTGGTTAATAACATTATATAAATTTCAGGTGTACAACATTGTAAGTAGATATCTGTATATTCTGTTGCTTACTCTTTTTTTTTTTCTTTTAAAAAAAAATTCAGCCGAGGACATGCTTATTGTTTTAGAGAAAGGGAAAGAGAGAGAGAGGGAGAGATACATCAAAGCAAGAGAGAAACATCAATCGGTTGCTTCTAGCACACACCCTGACTGGAGATCGAAACCACAACCTAGGTATGTATGTGTCCTGAGCAGGAATAGAACCTGTGGCCTTTCAGTTTACAGGAAGATGCTCCAACCAACTGAGCCACACTGGCTGGGCTATTGTGTGCTCTTTAGATGATGAACACAAAGTAGAATTATTTTTTAAACTAGAATACTGTCATAGATATTTCAACATATTATGTTAGATGTGGAATTTTATTTTCCTTGAGTCTCCATAGGAAATAATGAGCTAATATTTTGTTGTATAAATTTGAAGTAAGAGATGTCCTCTAATTATAACTAAATGCATATTATTTTAAAATTTGAACTTTGCACAATACACTCCAACATTAGTATGCTCAGTTCTGATTCTGAAAAACTTCAAGTAATGGAATGATTTTTGGTGCAGCCAGGATTCCTGACACCTATTGTTTAACCTTCAATCTGCTTTCCACACCTTAGCCTGGTGGGTGTTTTAAAGACCGATCATGTCATTTACAACTTAATGTCTTTAAATGCTTTCCATTGTCTCTAGACCAATGTTTCAAATTATTAAGATGACCTGCTGACATGGTACCTATCTCCTTTCTCAGTCCACACACATGGTCTTCTTTCCTCAACTCTCTAAGCTTCACCCTCTTTGGCTTTCTTTTCTCAATTCTGAATAGCCACAGGGCCTGAAAGGGGTGCTCTCTTTGTCCAGCTAGTTGTGACTTATTCTTCAGGATTCAGCACTTTCTGAGAGAGCCTCCTCCTCGACATCAGGTAAGTAGATCTTGTAATGTTCTTTTTATTTATTTATTTGTTTATTTATTTATAGTTTGTCCAACACTTACTTGCTTAATGTAAATCAATGAATTATTATATATTAAGTTAAATATTTGTTTCAGGTGTGTCTTTCCCAATGGCCTATACATCCAACTTAGGGCAGAAATGCTATCTTTCTTTTTCATTCATTGCTCTGTCCTCAAGTGCTTAGCAAAGTGCTTGGCATGTGGTAGGCAGCTCATAAAATAGCTTGAATGAGCTGTGTGAGATGAAAGCCAAACCAAGATGGGATCCTTTCACCTATACTATGGTTTACAATTCTAAATTTCTCCTTCTATTTATTCTTCTGTGCAAGTCCCCATCATAACCTGTGCATCCCTGTACTCTGCCAGTGTTGGCCGACACCCCGAGGACTTGAACTCCTATGTGTGCTGACCCATGTCATTACTGGTGCACGACTTGCTTAGTCATTTGTCCTCATCATTTTTTTTCCTCCTAAAAAGCAGGCAATCTGTCAGGTTTTCCCAGTTATAATGATTCACTTTTATTATGGCAAATAATAAGAGATCCAAGTAATTTAATAGACCCAGACACTTAAAAGAAGGATTGGGAATCTGGAAACATTTAGGCAAACAGAAATTAGAATTCAAGACAGAAAAGAAAGGGTGAGCTTTTGAACTAAGGCGCTCAGCGTGTTCAACTAGTATAGATGCTCCAGGACGTAGCTGGCAATGTGCTTGATGGCGAGCATTGTCTCCTCACAGGTTGGCCGGATCTGGGATTCAGGAAGGATAAAGCCGTATCTGCCTTTATCCCGGAGTTCAAAGGTGAAGGAATATTTGATTCCTTGGTTATAAGCCCAGTCGTCAGAGCCTCCAGCAGCAGGGTCTAAAATGTGCAAACAGCAGAAAAGAAAATCTTTACATGTAGGAAGGGTATTTTAAAAAATGCCAGCTTCCTTTTATAATTATAAATGTTTCACTGTGCAGAATAAAATAGGTAGTCTAGTTGTCTAGTAGACTGGATCATAAAGGATATGGGGACTATTTTTTAAAAATTAGTTCAATGTTACCTCTTAAGTCTGCTTTGTAAGAATGATGTGTTTAATACCTTAGGAAGTATATAATAGTAATATATGAACTTCTCAGTATGCCCATAGGCTATGGTAACCTATGCTACATTGTCTGTAATTTGTTTACGAAACATAAAATTTCTGGGAAAAGAATGTGTATCTCCTAGGAAAATAAGAATGGCTGCATGATGATTGGTGAGAGGGGAGGACTCCAAACCCCATGGAAACTGTGCTGTGTGATGAAATCAGAGCCGCTAGAGGGCAGGGCTGTACCTTCATTTTTCTTTCCTCAGGGTCTAGCACATGTCCTGGCATAGATGAAGTACTCATTCAATAACAATTATGATGTCACTGCCACATAGGTTGTGTATTCATTCATTCATTCATTCATTCGTTCATCTATTTAATTCAGTCAATCATATACAGCCAGCACTGAGCAGCAAGCAGACCATTGGCTCAAGTCTGGAGATGTCAGTACAAAGGAAAGACCTCTGCCCTCCGGTCTTACAGCATAAAATATACAGGAAGTTCTCAATGTATGAATAGATGGGTTATTTCTGCTAAAACCCCTTAAGAAAATAGTATACCCCATTGGATTCAGAGCAGTTTGAAAAAGGACAAGTATACAGAAAACTGTTTTACATAAAGCTTAAAAAAAAGCCTTACGATTGGAGCCTCTCCAAGTGCATTGGAGACCCCTAGATGACAGGACTGGGTCTTTCCTTGTGTTTCTAGTCCTTTCAGATGTGGGGAAGAAAGAAATCATGCGAGGGCAAAGAAAAATATCGCTGGAAATTGCAAACAAAGCCTGCAGAATGTGCCTTCCCTGTGAAGTCCAAGGTTCTGGGGTCTAGCCCCGACCTCGTTCTCTTGCTGTATGTCTCTTGTTCACTTGTTTGCACAGCCCAGGTGACTGGTTAGCCAGGGAAATACTTTCCTTGGGCTATTGGCCTTCGAGATAAAGCTTTTGAGGCATGATCCAGGGTAGTCATCGCTGGCACCACGGGTTGGGATGGTTAGTCCTTGGGGTACTTTTTCCTTTCTGTCCCAGCACTTAGCTCACCTATGTTCACATTTCCTGCTTCCCTGCTGTGGGTTCTTTGAAGACTGTGCTCGTCCATTCCTTCCCTTTCTCCTTCCCTCTTCCCTTCTCTCCACCCTTCCTTTCTTCCCTAGCACCTAGTAAGAGGCTGGCACACAGTAGATGCTCACTAGGTATTTACAGAAAGCAAATGTTTCCTGAACAGAAAACTGATGACATATTTTATAAAAATGCCACTGTCCGGCAGGAGCCACATGCTTTAAATGATCAGAAAGAAAAGGCTCTGGGAACCATTTGTCGCCTTTTTAAGCATGGGGTCTCTATACAGTTCTAAAGCCAACACTCACAGATTGTGGTAGCTCCTGGGCCATATGTGTACTTGGTGCCATACAATGTGGCCAGTTCTTTCACGGTAGCTTTAGCCAGGGCATTCTGCAAAAAGACCAGCAGTTAGTAAGTAAATAAAATCACACATTGACAAACAAGCAAGCAAGCAAACAAATATCTACCCACACATTATTTTTAAGACATTGAAGAGGTGTAAGTCACAGTTCCAGGTAACATTTTATACTTATTTAGCACCCATTCCAATTTTTCCATATGACTTAGTCATGTGATCCTAGGGATTGCCCCTAAAGGATGCCTTTCCCTAACCCCCCAAGCAATCACTCTGAGCTTCCCTCTGTCACACACACAATGTGTCCTCTTGCATCAACACTACTTGCTGGCCTCTGAGTATTCAATGACTTTTCCTGTCTTTTATCTCAGTGTCCCCAGGATCTAGTTCAGGACTTGCCACTTAGTGGTTTTCAATAACTATTTGTTGGAACTCTGAGGATTATTAACACTCTTTTAACCCCATTATTTGAGAATTAGTTTATTTATTTTTAAATCATTGTTACAGTAAAGTATGAGTTCTGGGAATAAGTTCTGTTTTAGTCAGAGGACAATCTTTTGCTTTTTTTTCTTTTTTCTTTACACAGAACTTAGTTGGTTTTTTTTTTTTTTTTTTTTTTTTTTTTTTTGTTTTTGTTTTTTTTTGGTGGAATTCTTATTTAGGATTGTTAAACAATTTTTTAAACCTTAGTTCAGGCTAGAGAAATGAAGCCCTAGCAATCTATAACTGTCTGAGATATCACATTTATCAGCATAATAAAATGTCACTTTTTGTTAAAAGTTAGATCATGTCACAGGATTAGTTTGGCAAATTTATCTTGTCTCTGGAGCTAAGAGAAAAGCAAGAGGCAAGGAGATCTTTATGGTTGTGCAAAGAGGTTGTGTGCCTATTACAGGCAAACAAACAAAAATCAAATACACACAAAAAAACCCCAAACAAAAACACAAACCACCCGGAAATGTGACAAGTTATAAATCCATGATAAAGTCATGATAGGTAATGAGAGTTGGAGCAGGGGCATTAGAAACTACACGTATGAATGACTGATTAGTCAATGCAATGCTCAGTCCAGCAGAGAAATGCTTAGGAATTGGTGGTTGCAAAGATGTGGGGTAGTTCCAGCTTGGAGAAAAATTAGAGAACATTCATTCTATTTCAAAATGCAAAACATGTGAATTCTAGAATAAATAGCAAATATTAACTTATTTTTTTTCTTAGAAGAAGCATCACCCTCTCAAAAGACCCATTGCCTGCCTGCCCCCTGCACTGAGTTCCTCAAAGAGAAGGAGGGCTCTGTACCCAGCTCCTCCATCCACTGACACATTGCCTATTGAAATGAATCATTAGAAAAACAAGGCCTGCATAGGCTGTCTGGGGAATACAGATTTGAAAATCTGATTTTTCACTGTAAGAGAATAAGCCACAATTCATTCTGGGTAAGAAAAACTGGCTATATTTCATACTTTGGCATCATAATTATGTCTTGTACATATGCCTGGAAAACTGTGAGGCTGGCGATGAAAGCAGAATAATTCTATTTACAATGTAGCAACTGCCCTTAGTTCTTTCTCTAATATTAAAACCAGTTTGGTAGAGTCTTCTGTAAAATTGATGAGGGCATGTGCTAAGACTGCAAGGATCCCAGCTCCCAAAGAGTTAACATTTCATCAACCAAGTGGTAAATAAGGAAACTTAAAAAGAATGATAAAATTTAAATCATGATTTTCTGGGTTGATCAATTCAAATGACACAATCATTTTTTTATAACTAACTTATTATTCTTAGAATAATGGACAGTAAATTGAAAATTTTAGGGTTTCACTTTCCTTTTTTCCACACTGGTAAACTAACACTTGGTTTCTCTCACTCTGCATGGAATCTTTACTGATGTGATCTAAGCGTCTAGTTCCTGTTCAATCTTATTCTGACCCATGCACAGGAGTTAGGTCTTCTTACCACTCATTACGGTCTGTTGCCAAATAGAATAGGAATAATCTACAAACATTGTATAATACTCAGAATAGATTTACAACCATCTTTTAGTGATGTGAAACATGGTGAGGTACTAATTCTTTTGGTAGGTAAACAGCGTGATTTTACTGTTCTATAATTTATT